>NW_012149753.1:854661-857897 GCF_000956105.1 Propithecus coquereli
ATGTGCTGCATTTTGACTACATATCTCATACATCATAGAAATGTATCTACATCTAGATATGGATGAAGATATCATACTAACCATATATCTCATATATCATAGAAAACTACCTCATTCTTTTGATAACTGTATATATTCTGTTGAAGGATATACCATAATTTGTTTAAGCAATTCCCAATTGGTGGGCACTTGAGATGTATAAATCTACACTTTCTTCAGTAATTTGTGAGTTCCTGTTTCCTGTAAACCTCATGAACCAAGGATATTATTAAACCTTTTGGATTTGGCCAGTTATCTAGGTGGAAAATACTATCTCAATATGCTTTGCTCATTATGAATGCAGTGGCTCATCTTTTTAAATGTATATAGTCATTTGTATTTTCTTTTCTGAGGATTATGCATACACATCCTTTGTTCATTTTTTTCTATTTTGTTACTGGTCTTTACCACTTATTATAAACCAAATGTTTGTGTAACCCCAAAATTCATATGTTGAAGCCCTAATCTTCAATGCAATGGAATTTATAGATACGACTTTTGGGAAGTGATTAGGCTTACATGAGGTTATGAGGGTAGGGTCCTCACATTGGGACATGTGTTCTTATAAAAGGAAACACAACAGAGCTTCCTCTGTCTCTCCCTGTTCGCTCACCAGAAAAAGGCCAGGTGAGTACATAGTAAGAAGGGCAGCCATCTGCAAGCCAGGAAGAGAATTTCAGTGGAAACCCAACTATACCTGTCCTTGATACTAGATGTTCCAGCTTCCAGAATTACGAGAAAGTAAATTTCTATTGTTTAAGCCACCTGTTCTATGGTATTTTGTATTACTGTCTAACACACCACTCTCTAGAAGTTCCTTGTACGGCAAGGAAATTAGTCCTTTTTTGATGATGTAAATATTTCTTACCATTATATATCACCTTCTTTTTGTTTTGCATATGGTATATTTTATTTTCATTTAATATTTGTGTGTACAGGATGTTGATTATATAGTTGAATTTGTTGATATTTCTTCAAATATTTTAGGATTTTGAGTAGTAGTGAGAATGGCTTTCCCTTATAATGTTCCTCCTTATTGATGAGAGAGTTTCTATTAGGAGCCGAGTGCTTCCTAATCACTAAGGACTTCCTCAGTTCAGAATTCAGTTACTTGTGTGCAATATAACACTTCTTGTTTTGATTTTTTTCCCTTTTTCTGACAATAAAAAATGACCAAAAAGATATTATTTTTCACTAACTTATCAATAGTGTAACTTCAACTTTTAAACTTTTATTTATTTTTTCAGCTTTATTGAGTTACAATTGATAAATAAAAATTGTATATATTTAAGTTGTGCAATGTGATGTTTTGATACATTGTGAAATAATTACCACCATCAAGCTTATTGACATACCATCACCTCCCATATTTAATTTTGTGTGTGGGGGGGGGTGAGAACATTTAGAATCCACCCTCAAAAAATTTCAAGTATGCAATAGGGTATAATTACTAAACTATTAACTATAGTCACCATGCTGTGCATTAGATACCAGAACTTATTCATCTTACATAATTGAAACTTTGTACTCTTTGACCAACGTATCCCTATTTCCTCCATACCCCAGCCCCTGGCAACTACCATCTACTCTCTGCTTCTATGCATTTGAGTAACTTTAATTTTAGGTGATTGAATTTTTGAATTACATTTATTGTGCTTTACTGGGATTTACTGGATGAATTAAATCTTGTCTCTCCCCGCCCACCACAACCAAGCAAAACACCATTTAGAAGGTAAGATAGAGTATTGTTCTGTAAGCTTTCACTTCCAGTGGAATAATCATGGTAGTAAAACCTTCATGTCCATAGAAGCATAGTGTGGAAGGAAAGAGGGTACTGTAAGACAACTGAGGGCTGATTATTGGTGGAGCCAGTGCCTGAGAGTTTTTGTGAGGATGCAGCTCAGCCAAATCAAGGACCAGGAGCAGCAATTACCACATCATCTATCACTAACCACATCTATCCTGAGTGGGACCTTGAGGGTATCCTTTCCTGGGATCACAAGTGGAGGATAGGATATCAAATCTCCCCTTCATACTCCCACTCCAGTGTCATGCTCACTTTCACAATTTTAGCATAATGCTCTGTCATCTAACATAGCCTCCCATTTACATTTTTTTTAAGTCACTGGTTATGATTTTGTAATTTTAATTGGCTTATATGTATCGGTTAAACATTTTTAATTTTTTTCTAATTCTGGATCTTGTTTTTATTATATAATAATTCATTACGGTCATATATTTGCTTTTTCTACTTGACTGAAAATCCACAGAGGCAGGGAGTTTTAGTGGCTTCCTGCTATCCCACCCTTCCGTCTTAGTTCCTGCTATGATTTAAAAAGTTCTCTCCAAAATTCAGGTGTTGAAACCGAATGGCTAATTGTGATGGTATCAAGAGGTGGAGCCTTCAAGAGGTGGTGAAGCCATGAGGGCTACTCTCTCATGAATATAATTAAGTTCCTTTATAAAAGAGGCTTCACATTGTATTCAGTATCATGCTCTTCCACCATCCACCATGTGAAGATACAGCATTCCTCCCCTCTGGTGGATATAGCTTCCACCAAGCAACCAAACTTTCTGGCTGATCTTAAATTTCTCAGTTTCATAACTGTGAGAAATAAATTCTGTTCACTATAAATTTCCCAGTCTGTGGCATTCTGTTATAGCAGCAGAAAATGGACTAAGACAGTTTTTGAACTTCCAATAAATATAATCCCTCTGTCAGGCCATTGCTTCACCTCTACTTTTACTCAAGCTTTTCTTTTTCTCATTCCACAATGAAAGATTGAACTCAATTTCCCACATTTTAGCCAAACAAAAAAAGAGATATACCCATTTCTGGATATAAATAATTTATATCTCAGTCTCTATTTTACTACACAATATGTAGAGGTTTTAGCCAAAATTATAGGAGGCAAAAAAAAAAAAAGTCATTGTTGAGTGATAAAGTATTCAATAAAATGAAATTAAAATTTAAATCACAGATGATAACTATCAGGTAGGAAACAACTATAATTAATGTGTTAAAGGTACGAGTGGGAAAGATCAACAGCATTCATAAACAGGGAATTTTAGCAGAGAGATAAAAAATCTGAGGAAGAATCAAATTAAAATGTTAGATGTGAAAAACGTGACAAGAGAGATAAAGAATGCCTCTGATGGTCCCCGAAGTAGACTTGATAAAACCAAAGAGAGAATCA
>NW_012149753.1:858577-864101 GCF_000956105.1 Propithecus coquereli
ACTGAGGAGGAAGAAATTAACACCATATAAAAACTTGGATCTTCTCAAAGAAATAGAAGAATATTAGAAATATAATAATTAATGGTAACTGTAAATTTTATTTTCTTATATTCAATTGCCCTAAACATTAATGAACATTATAGAGAAATTATTAGCAAAATAGTACCTGTTTACAGATTATGTAGAAGTAAAAATATATGAAATTAATAGCATAAAATATGAAACAAAGGAATGGGAAGAGTAATGTTGCAAGATCTTTACACTAAGTGTGAAGTGGTATAGTACTATTTGAAGGTGGGCTGTGATTAATTAAAGATGTATAATATAATGCCTGGGGCAGTAATCAAAAAATAATAAAAGGTATAAATAATAGGCCAAAAATAGAGAGAAATTAAAGTGTAAATATAATATAAAATTGAAATTTATTAAAATTAACAATGTCTGTTCTTCAAAAGACACTGTTTACAATAAGAGACTATTGTCTCAACCACAGACTGGGAGAAAATTTTGCTAATAGATATCTAAAAAAGGATTGTATCAAGAATATACAATAACTACAAAACTCTACTATAAAGAAGCAACTGGACAAAAATTTAAAATACTTCAACAAAGATAAACCTTTGGCAAATAAATTTATGAAACAATGTCCCATATCATTATTCATTAGAGAAATGCAAATTAAAAACCAAATTGAGGTAACACTATTAAAATGGCTAGGAACAAAAACAAAACACAATGTCAAGTACTGGTGATCATTCAAAATTCATGCATTGCTTGTGTGAATGCAAAATAGTGCCAATTTGATAAATATTCTGACAGTTTCTCATAAAGTTAAACCTCATTTACTATCTGGCCCAGCAATCCCACCCATGTTTATTTATTCAAGTTAAATGAAATCTTGTGTTCACACCAAAACCTGTACCTGAATATTTATAACAGTTATATTGACTCAGAACTGGAAACAACCCATCTGTTTCTCAACTGAGGAATAGATAAACAAATTGTGGTACAAGAAAGAAGACAATACTAGTCGATAATAAAAAGGTACATGAGTACACACATGCATAGTGGGAAGTATAATTCAATGGAAATCAAACAAGGGGGAGTGGGGAGGAGGGCATGGGTGGAAACATACCTAACAGGCACAATGAACACTACCTGGGTGATGGACACACTTATAACCCTGACTCAAGCATTACAAATCTATCCATGTAACCAAAACCATTTGTACCCCCATAATACTTTGAAATTAAAAAAAAAAAAGTAGAACAAAAGGAGGTACATATGGGACACCATGGTAAATCTCAATGCATTATGTTCAGTGGAAGCAGTCAGATTCAACACGTTACACTCTTCATGATTCCATTTATATGACATTTTGGTTACAGAGACATCTCTAGGGACAGAAAACAGATCAGTTATAACCAGAGAATAGCTTGCCAACAAGGACTGATTACAAAGAGAAGTAGTGGAAATATTTGTGGTGATAGAACTATTCCATATCTTGATTGTGGTGGTAGTTATACTACTATAGACGTATGCCAAGACTTAGAGAGCTATCTACAATAAAGGGCGGATTTTACTCTATGTAAATTATACCTTCCTAAAAATTAATGATACTCTCTAAAATAAACTTCATTAATCCAACACAGTATTTTTTTATGTTCAAACCTTAATAAATAGTGGTATTTTATCAATATTAACTAGAATACATTAACTAGTTACTATGTAAGGCAAAATAAGGGCATAAGAACATATTGAAAAGAATAGTAGGAAGACTTATAAAATTCAAATAACTCTTCTCTATACTACTGTAATGCATTTTTTTCCATTCTCCTGAAAATTAATAAAAACTTTGATAAAAATCAACACATTGAAATTATAAAACATGTTCTTCTTGCCCTCCAATATAGTTCACATGGGCTTGTGAAAAATATGTTTGATTAGTAATTCTAGTCTTCAAATTAAATTATCCTTCCAATTCAATTTTTTTTCACTATTACTTTAAATGAGGCATTTCTAAAATATCTTGAATGTTGCAATAATGTTTATGTATTCAGAGAAAGAATATTTTGAAATTTATATCACCTTTTATATCTTTTTAAAGATATTCTCCTAGGCCGGGCACGGTGGCTCACACCTGTAATCCTAGCACTCTGGGAGGCCGAGGCGGGCGGATCGTTTGAGCTCAGGAGTTCGAAACCAGCCTGAGCAAGAGCGAGACCCCGTCTCTACTAAAAATAGAAAGAAATTAATTGGACAACTAAAAATATATAGAAAAAAATTAGCCGGGCATGGTGGCGTATGCCTATAGTGCCAGCTAGTCGGGAGGCTGAGGCAGGAGGATTGCTTGAGCCCAGGAGTTTGAGGTTGCTGTGACCTAGGATGATGCCATGGCACTCTAGCCTGGGCAACACAGTGAGACTTTGTCTCAAAAAAAAAAAAAAAAAAAGATATTCTCCTAGATTTTGTGATGTAATTTGTAGCTCAACTCTTCAGATCTGTACATAGCCAAATGGGATTCTATAGAAAATAAGTTTGGCTAAATTAAAGAGAAAATACATTTATTGAGAGTAGATCACTTAACTTACAAAACAGAAAGAAATACTGAAGAACTAGAATGATACAGATTAGTATTTAGAGTAAGAATAGCAGTTTATGTGTATTACAAAAAATAGATCAGTCAGGGTGTCATTGCTTTCTAAACTATGCTGTTGATACTAAACCGTGGGCAACCTTGAGATTTCTGCCAGTGGGCATTGGATGCCTCCACTGCTGGATTTGATTCCAAAGTGTTCTGGGTTTCTCTGCAATACTTCAAAATTCAATGTTCTGAACAAGAGTATTAGATTAGATTATGTGCCTACAGTCTTTCTGTTTTCATTTGGTCTTTAGTCCAATCCACCAGACCTAAAGTGATCTCTCTTAAGTAAAACTCCGACAGTGAAATTCCTCCACTTACAATATTTTATTAGTTCTGAAATTCCAGCTAAATGAAGTACATTTTTTTTTCATTCCATTCAAGTATTTCATGATTTGGGAACAACCTAGGTCTCATCTACTGGATATTCTTTCACCTCTCAAATTATACTAAATTTGCAATTACTTTAATGTGTGTTGAGCTTTCATAATTTTGTACTTTCACTTATGCTGTGTTTCTATGTCAAATGCCTTCCTTTGATACACCAACCCAACCTTTTTCTTTTATACCAACTGAAGTGTTAACTCAAGATGGAGGCTGGAATTTGCTTCAATCCACTCCCAGCAAAATTAATCACCATTTGCTTTCTTTCTCTGTGTCTTGCATATATTACTATAATTGCACTCATCACACATTATTTTAATTATTTATTTAAGTATCACTCTATTTTTATTTCAGAGTACTATGGAGGTACAAATGCTTTACTTACATAAATTACCTTTGCACCGCCCAAGTCAGAGCTACAAGTGTGCCCATATCCCAGACAACGCACACCACATCCATAAGGTGTGAATTTACCCATCCTTACCCCCCACCTGCCTGACACCCTATGAATGTTACTTCCCATATGTGCACATAGGTGTTAACTGATTAGTACCAATGTAATGGTGAGTACATGTGGTGTTTGTTTTCCATTCTTGTGATATTTCACTTAGAAGAATGGGCTCACTTTTTGCTGATCTTGAATTCCTCCAGAGCAAGTTTTCTGTTTTATTTAAATCTACATTCTTAGTAGCTAATAAAATATTTCACATATAACAATGCTTGCAAGAAGATGCTGTTCTAATTTAAAAGTAAAGCAGGAGAGAAAGTATATAAACATAGATAACTTTAGGTCTGATTGGAAACTTTACTATTATAGAGTTACAGACAAAATTTTATGGGATTTCAGAGGCAGAAGAGATTATTTCTGCCTTGGGGGAGAAATTTTCAGACAGATGTTCAAACTAGTAAACACAACATCAAGGATATACCTAGATACTTTGAAATAAGACATAAAAACACAATGTTACAGTTGTATCTGATGGATTAAGCTAAGTAAAATATATCTAGAGGGCAGAATAAAATCATTCATTACAACTTCACAAGGCTGAAAAACAGAAATTTGTGGAATCAAAGATAAATAAATGTTGATTTAGAACCACAAAAGAGTGACTGTGAAAAAACAATGAGGCAACTGGAAAGTAATAATAACAGATAAATGTTATTGTTTTTTAAATGGCAAGAGTCAAATTCTAGTATTTAAAGTCTGTAAGTAAGCTAAAAACAAATCCTTAGAAAAATCTAATAGGTTATTTAATATATATGCTATAAATGTCTCTAGACTAAGTTAATTGATAGACTTTAGGGAGCATGCTTTTATCAAGAATAAATTTTGCTAGGTTTACTATGTAAATCCATGTCATTGTGTTTTAAATACTGAAAGGTTTTCTGATCAAGTGAAATTGCACAGGCATTTAATTTAATTATTTATTTATTGCCCCCCATAACTCACTGAATTATATTACTTAGATAATGAGCTGGTTATAAAGCAAACTACATTTCCCCTTCTTCAGCTGGTATCCTGTCAGCTTCTGACAATGTGGAGCATGAGAGGAGGGAGAAGAAAATTGCTCTTTCCTGTTCAGTCATTGTTCCTGTCAGCATCTCACCGGCAACAGGCAGTCACCTTGGCAAAGACAATTGATTACAGTTTCCAGTTTGTTTCCACTCCCTGAATCAGTCTCCTTACACATCCTCAAAGATACCAGTGCAGCAACGCCTTCTCAGCTCTCTGTACTCACTATCTAAGCTTCCAGGTTTAAATATTCCAAGTGCCTTTGCTTTATGTTCTGCAGCTCAAGCTCAATACTTTCTTTCTATAGTGACTGCGTGTGTTTTCTACTTTTCCGTTTTAGCCCTCTAGAGTCTTCAACCAACTCTTATTATTAAATTCTGTTAGAGTAACTGGTGTGGTTTTTCTTTTCCTGAATCATTCCCAACTGATAAAGATATCTTGCATCTTGACTTAATAAATAAACTTCATGAAATGATTCTGGATTTTTTATTAGATAAAATGATATGTGATGAGATTGGCCATTTAACAGGGGGCTGAAAAACTTTGCCAAGATATATAAATTAACGGATATTTAGGTTCATGATCTATCACTTCATGTTCAGTTTTTTAAATTTTTTTAAAATTTCCAATCTGATATTATTATCGGCTATTTTTAGTGTTATCACTAAAAAATAAAATTGGAAGTGATTTCAAAATTTTTGTTAATGTTAAGCAGAAGTTGAATGAATTTGTAGATATTTCAGAAATATTGTAATTGTTATATACGTTTATATTTCCTTCTTTCTTAATATCAACATATTGCAATGGAACACTTGCCATCTTCATCTAATCTCTGTCTTGTAGCATAGGTCTTGTTCTGGGCTTGGTATTTCTTGAAAATATATAAAAGAAAGGAAATGATGAATGGCAGTATAAGAATAATTTGATATTTTTCTTCTTGTTTAAGGCAGCTCTTTTATTCCAGAATTACAGGGAGAGTTGGACTG
>NW_012149753.1:868344-870194 GCF_000956105.1 Propithecus coquereli
GATTTCTCTTTCTGTTTGGTTCCTATAGATGTTTGTAAAAATAATGGCTTATAGTTATCATTTTTATGCAGAATAATGTGAAGATAAGTAGATGGTATGTAATATAACCAGCACTATTGTGGGGGGAAGAGAATGTAATACATACATATCCAATATATTCAGTATATAGTGACTAATGATGACATAATCCACTCTTGATTTGTATTCATTTTCTTTTTATCTGAACATCTTACTTCCTAGACATGTTTAATGAAGTCGAATTTTTGTTTACTTTCACTTTGAGTTTGAATAGTTCATTGAGTCTTTCTACATAAACTCTCAATTCTTCCAACTCCATTTTCCTTATACATGGCTACCCTGATGAGCCCAGACTGTGTAGAGATCTCAGATGAAAAAAGCTGTAAAGTATTCTCAATCTTAACAAAAGCAATGGCCTTAATTAACATCTCCTGAGATACTTAGGGCTGACAGCTGATCTGATGAGTAGCATTTGATTAAATTTGATAATATTTATTTATAAGAGTGTTCTGGCTTTTAGTAGTTGTTATTCAACCAGATTCCTAAGAAACGTTCAACTGGGTTTAGTACAATCAAATTTTAAATGTCTAATTGATCCTTCTTCAATTGCGTATCTGTAGCAATAAAACAATCAAGGCTGGCAAACAAAATATATAATGGAGACATCAATTGTATTTTGTTCACTTAGTAATTACAAATAGTTCTCAAGAGACTTAAACAAACACAAGATGGGCCACAGCTAAAGTTATTTTATCTTTTCAGATATTTAAAGCACATTTTAGAACTAACCATAAGAACTCTTAATAGGTATCTCTGTGGTTTACTGTGTGTTCCTCAGTCCTCTCTTCCCTTCACTAGAATAGATGGGAGGGTCTCTCTATGATACAAAATAAAATTACCTGCAAGACCAACAGAATTAGCACCACCTAGTAACTTGTTAGAAATAAAAATTCTTCAGCCTTGTCCAGACCTATGGAACCAGAAATTCTGGAGGTAGTGCCCAGACTGCCAGGTGACTCCGATGCATGCTAAAGTTTGTGATGAAGTAGAATAACGAGACTGAACTATACCTCCTAGAAGACTATGTGTACTGAATAGAGCAATGGTTCAATCTCTGGCAAGTGTTCTAGAACCTAAAGTGCTTACAGATATATATAGTAAATATATTAATCCACTTTTTAGGATTGCTATGAATAAAGCTGGAATATTACACATTTCTTCAGAAATCAATTGAGAAATGGCCTTAGGCAACACAAATATGATACTCTCCTGCTTTCCGTGGGGGATACATTCAAAGACCCTACTGGATGCCCTAAGCAAACCAGTACCAAACCTGATTACCATCAATCAGAGTACATTTCTGTTCATGATCTCCACCTACAAATTTAATGTCTTTTCCATCTTAACTAAGCACTTGTCACACACTGTGGCTGTAACTTTTTTCAGTTTGATGTATAATGGCAAAACTAGCACAAATTTCTTTTCCTACTTCATAATTTCATGGTTAGATTTGTTCTTACAGATCTTAGCAACCTCGGTATATGATTTTTTTCTTTCTTTAAATCGAGAACTTTCACCTCTTCACTTAAAAGAAGCATTTTACAGCTTCTCTTTGGCATATCCAAATTGCCAGTGTCTCTCCTCTTGCATGTTGGGGCCATTATTAAGTAAAATAAGGATTACTTGAAAACAGCAGTGCAATACAAAGACAATCTGATAAACATGTCGGCTATTGAGTGACTAACAGGAAGGTGGCACGTAAAGTGTGGATATGCTGGAAAAAAGGATGATTCACATCCCAGACAGGACTTAATGTGACACAGCAAGATTTT
>NW_012149753.1:870244-872275 GCF_000956105.1 Propithecus coquereli
ATGTTGCATTTTTTAAAAATTCATTTTAGTTCTAGAATGTAAGAGTGGCAGATACAGTAAATTGTCCAATAAAAGTCATGCTTCCAATCTTTGTTAGAGAGTTGGCAAGGGACTGAGTAGTCTGCATGTTTCAGCCACCTTGGCATCAGAATGTGGCCATATGATTAGATTTTGCCAAGAGGATATGAAGCAAATTGATATCTGTTACTTTCTGATTAAGGTGATTCAAAAGAGGAGGTGCATTTTCCATTTTTAAAAAAAATTCTGCTGAATTAATGCAAAGTGGCCCAGTGAACATGAATGTATTGTATTGAATGAACATGGCAGAGCCACAGAATGAATGAAGCTGGCAGTCAGAGACACCCACTATTTGAAGAAAGGGAGCCTGGGGTGCCTACCAATCAGGAACACCAGCTTGGGGGTCTACAAAAGTGAAAATTAACTTCTACTGTTTATAAGATATTAGACAATTTTTAGACTTGCATTTGTCTTTAGCATAATAGTAGAAGTATTGACTTTATACTCTTAGCTCACAACAATACTTTTGGCAAATTTTATCTAACACCATTTAAAAAATATTATCTGTCTTCTTTTACGTATCTTTAGATACTTTGAAATAAGTTTAGAGAGGCCATAAGGAATTTCTCTTACCTTAATTTGGACCTAGTCTAAGTACAAGTCCATGATCCCATAGTCAAATTTCTGACATCAAAAAGCCTATGAGAATCATGCTTTTGGTTGTTTTATTTTTGTCTTATTGTTTTTTAGTTCTTTTGGTGGAGAAACTTAAATTGATCCGAAATCAATTTGTAACTGACCTGAACCGATATGAATCTATATCCAGCATGAATGTTCATTATTTTGCCACAGTAAGTCAATGTGTCAGATTGTGGGGTGTATCCCTGGAACATGCTGGGAGTGTAATGTAGTAAAGAGTATTTTTACTTTATTCCTTTTTATAATTTTGAAATGTTATGAATTTCAAAGCAATTCTAGGCTCAGGTATTTCAAATAAGAGTTTGTGGACATTCATTTTCTTGTTGTATTATAGCAATCTCAGGAGGGCGTGTGTCCCAACACAGAAATAATGAATGATGATGATGATAGATAGATAGATAAATAGATAGATGATAGATATCCATGTCCTAATCCCTGGAACCTGTGAAGATTGCTTTTTATTTGGAAACAGGATCTTTGTAGATGTGATTATGGATCACAAGATGAGATCATCCTGAATTATTTGAGTGAGCCCTAAATCCAGTGACAAGTATTTTCAGAAGAGACAAATAGAATAGAAGAGAGACACAGAAAGTGATGTAAAGACAGCAGTAGAAATTGTAATAATATGGCTACAAGTCAAAGAATGCCAAGAAATGCCAACAGACACCAGAAGATGGAAGAGTAAGGAGGAGATTCTCCCCTAAAGCCTTCAGAGGGAGTATGGCCCTGCTGATAACTTAAATTCAGATTTATGGACCACAGAAATGTGAGGGAATATATTTATCTTGCTTTAACTTAGCAGATTGTGGTGCTTTATTACAGCAGTCACAGGAAATAGAGAAATAAATAGATAGATAAAATGAAACATTATTTTATAGGCTAGTATAGCCAAAAGTCTATTTAATCTCTTGTGTTTTCCATACTTGCTTTATAGCACATAGCATGAGCAAAATATTCTATCTTCTGAAATGATCTCTTAAGATAAAAGACTTTGTTTCCTGTTTGAAGAGTTATGACATGTTAATTTTGAAGGCAGCCTTTGAGCTTTTCTTAGAAATTTCTACTATTATTCCAAGGTTTCTAGCTCTTACTCTGAAGTGATGATTGCTTGAAAGTTCTTTTCAACATTGCAAAGGTACAGTAGTGTTTTCAATAGACTATCTCCAGCAATTTCACCTAATTATTAGGGAGCAATTTTAATGCAAACAGAAACTTCAGGACAAGTGCTCCACTGTCATCATTCTTAAAACAAGGAATCTGAGGCTTAATTTGGATATTTTTCCAGCTGTATGCATTGTTTATAATTTCATA
>NW_012149753.1:877860-879205 GCF_000956105.1 Propithecus coquereli
AGAGATGATCAAAACTAGGTATAGGTAAAGAGATGTGAGATTATTAATACTGTGACTTAAGAAAGAGTGAAGATTCCTCTCTCCTTCAGGAATTGCAAAATGATGTGAAAATGGGGGTTATACCACTCTGGCTACAAAAGGGAAAGCAATTTGAAGATACAGTCGACATGCCAAGAAATTTCGATAAACAGAGCCTGATTTTAATGCACTTAAATCTATTTCATCAAAGCATTTTTGAAGGCAAGTCTGCACATGGACTATCAGTTCCATAAGCCAATAAATTATTTTTCCATCTTCCTGTCAGGTGTGGGGACGAGATGTCAGATCTGTGTTCCCTGCTTCTTGGTTCCCAGTACTGATGAATGATTACCGGTATCAAGTCCACAGAGCAAATGAGCGGACCAAGCAGATGCAAGCAAGCAAAGTGCCAAAGTTTATTAAAGCAAAGTACATTCTGGAAAAGGAATGAGTCAACCAGCGTGAACTGGGCAGAGCCTGAGTTTAACAAGATTTTCCCTTTTATGCTGATTCCCTAATTTTATGTCAAGTGGGGGGTGGAATATTAATGGTTTTTCTTAGAAAGGGGCAGAGAATTCCTGGAACTGAGAATCTCCCATTTTAAACCTTGTAAGGCAATTTCTGGGGATTGCCATGGTATTTGTAAACTGTCTCGGTGCTGGTGGGTGCGATTTTTACTATGTCAATGAGGGTAGGTCACTTGAGGATACTGTCACCTTATTTGTGCACATGCTACAAAGACCATCTTTTGTGGCCTTGTTCATAGCGCCACTCTGTGGCCTTTCTACCTCCTTCTGGTTGGTCAGTCCTTGGAGACCCCCTATTGTAGACCAAACATCTGTTCAGTTCTTGGAAGCCCCCTCTGATCAATTTGTTCCTCCTAGTAGACAAAGCATCTCCTAGTGCCATCTGTTTCTCAATGGACATCCCTAGATAAAGCATCTGTCCCCCTTCCTCCTTGTCCCAACCTAACATCCCTTCCTTCCTTCCTTCCTTGTTTCTTCCCTCCCTCCCTTCCTCCCTTCTTCCTTCCTTCTTTCCTTTGTGTTTTTTTTTATTTAATATAGTTTGAATTGTTTTGTCACTTTCAAATGAAAGATTCTGAACAATTATAAAATCCTTAATGTACATATCTTAACCTCCACACTGAAGTTCATAAAGTTTATATAACTTGGCTAAGTTAGGCAAAAGTGGTAGAATTTATCTTAAATTCTGCTAAAAATAGTTCCAAAGTCTAGATTCATTCCTTTATACCACAGAGACTTATTTCTGTTAATCAAGCCATGGTATGGCTGATCAAAAGCAGAAACCCATCTTCCGACACAAA
>NW_012149753.1:879255-880532 GCF_000956105.1 Propithecus coquereli
TGGTCAATCATTCATGTTTATATAGGATAACTATGCCTGGAAATGCGCAAAACACAAGTTCTGACCACTAAGCTTCACTATCTGTGCAACGTCATGTCCGCACAAAGATTTTTTTGTAAATCTCTTTAATTGTGACTGGCTTGTTAGTTTTTCTGTTGTGTAGAATTTAGCAATTCAGCATCATTTCTATTTGTGCCTGGCAAAATTGCACTTTTTGCAAGACTTCTTCTGAGCTTGTTTCCAAATATCTCCAGTATATTCTTAAAATGTTGTTGATTTATTTAAATGGATTATAGAAATCCAAAATGTTCTTCTTGGCTAAGAAAACATGCATGCACAAACACACACACACACATACTCCATTCCTAAAGGGGAAAAAAAAACTATTTTAATTGAAAACTATTACAAGCATACGCACTGGGTTGGTTCATTCAAAGTTTATCATTCAAAAATGAAATTAAGGACATAAATGTCTTATATACAGTACATGGATTTTCTTATTTCTCTATTTGTCTTGGAGGAATACTGCCATGGGAAAGTATTAAATATTGAAATCAATAGCTGAAATCATGAACATCAAATATACCTTATTTTAAAAGCATCCAATTTCCAATGCCATGGGAATGTTTAAGAAATATGTAGTGTGAGGAGGGAAATGTAAAAGAAAAATTAATTATCCCTACTCATTTCACCATATAAAGAAATCCATCTGATAAATGTTCATCTTCCATTGATTTTTCATATATTATATCATCTTCTAGTAGGCAAAAATGAACACAGCTTTATGAGCTCATCATTTGTGCATTGCACCACTGCTTCAAGATTAATTGCATATTTATATATTCACATTAATATAAACACAATGGATCTTGCAAGTCCTCACAACAAATAAAACTTGGCTTTATTGCTTTTATCTCTGCAGTGGTAGCCCGAAACATGATTTTCCTCTTTTATAAACATTACTAAAATTGCTTTTCAGGTGAAAGCATTTCCAACATTCCATAGAATTGCTAAGTTACAATTGATTATTTAATAAAACTCTTTGATAGATGCAGAGATGATTATTTCAAAGCATTTAGCTTTATGTGGGCAATTATATTGAAATGAAAAGCAGTAGGAAACTGAAGTGACCATAACAGGAGTTGTGGTATTGCTTTGCTGACTAATTACTACCATTTGCTGGCAGTCACTGTAGCTCTCATACTGGAAAAGCTATTACTAAGCATTTTCATGAACGTGCTACATTTGGTTTAAAATAAATACACTTAAATATTCCT
>NW_012149753.1:890980-891632 GCF_000956105.1 Propithecus coquereli
AATCTACAATTGTCATGCTGGTGAGGTCCAGGAGAGCTGGAATATAGTTTCACTCAGAGTTCAAAGGCTTTGGAATCAGAACAGCCAATGACTGTAAGTTCAAGTCTGAGGGCAGAAAAGTCATGTTCCATTTCTAACAGTTCCCTCTTCCTCAATCTTTTTTATTCTACTCAAGTCTTCAATTGATTGAATGAGTTTCCCCCACATTAGGGAGTGCAGTCTGCTTTACTAAGTCTACCAATTAAAATGTTAATCTCATGCAGAACACATTCATAGATACACCCAGAATAATGTTTGACTAAATTTTGGATAACCCACGGTCTAGTCAGGTTGACACATAAAATTAACAATCACAAGACTACCACCTTGTACACTTGACACTCATACACATCTCCTTAAACCATACTTAATCCCCAAATAAAAACAATAACAAAGTCATAATTCCACCAATTATGACATAACAATCCTGTTTACAACTGTAAGCCCATTGATCCTTACCCCAGAAGAGGATGTAAAGTCCTGAATGATGTTTACACTTCTACTCTTCTCTGTGATATTATGTAATTTAAATATTAGGAGGTAAAATTAACAATATTTAAATGCTAGGATAGAAAGCAAATACATCTTATGTTACATGGTAAGATAATAAGAG
>NW_012149753.1:891682-892321 GCF_000956105.1 Propithecus coquereli
AAGTGAATAGCTTACGTTTTTAAACAATTGGAATGAAGTTCATGACTCAAATAAATATGAAAAGTTGTAGATAGTTCATAGTAATTCTGTGTAATATGTATATGAAAACATGGAAAATTAATAATTTAAACTTATTTGATCTCTCATTAATTAGTTTAAACTGAACCACAGATAAAGCCCAATATGGAGTCAGCCTGAGTGACTTTTGCTTAGGACAGGACAGATATCAAGTCAGCATTTTCACTTACATCTGTACTGCTATGCCTATAACTTACAACCTGTCAACGTTACATGCTTAAAGTCTCATTCTAAGATAGCCAATGCCTTTTCAAATTTTCAGTCTGATTTTACTTCATAACTGTTTTTACTATTTCATTACAGCAAGTAATTAGAATATTCTTTGTTTATTATCAATTAGTCTAATCATCTTCATTAAAAAAAAAAAAATGTGCCTAAAGGAAACCTGAAGATTTTGCATCTATGAAGATCTCACTTTAAGGTAAAAATGTACTTCTTTTTCACAAAGGTGCTTCTATTTCTTCAGTCTAGGTTAAAGACCAAAGCTTTGGGGAAAGAAGTTGAAAAAAGACACAACTCTAGTATAACTGGTCTAAATCTAAACTCCTAATCTTTCCCTTC
>NW_012149754.1:0-360 GCF_000956105.1 Propithecus coquereli
AGGTATCTAATTAATAAAAAGGTTATGTGTCCAAATGTTGTGATAATGGTGGTATATTTTAGCTTTTTATAGATAATTTTTGTGATTGCTCATTCAAGTAAACACACACATTTGTACATAATTCTGTATTTGTCATTTTATATTCTTTCTCTTAAATTGGACACCACAGCTGGAACTGCCTTTTACCAGATTCTTGTCCAAAGGAATTAAAGAGGAAGAACAGTCTGGGGAGGGGGATGGTTCAGGGATATGAGAGGCAAGAATGTTACCTACAGAATCATGTCATCTTTGTGGAACTATCCCCAAAACCTTGAGTGATGAAAATAAATATAAGAAAAAAATAATACTCATAACTGGTTT
>NW_012149754.1:2455-2855 GCF_000956105.1 Propithecus coquereli
AGAAAAAGTGTACATGCTGAGAATGCTCAATAATTTCAATATCTACCAGAAAATAATGAAATATTAACGTCAATGCATTGTATGAATAAAGAAACATTTCCTAAATTTGCTCAGAAATAAATCAAGAGGGTAATTTATCAGGATTTTTAGGATGCAATGGATTGAAATCACAGGAATCCAAACTATAGTGATTTAAAATGAAAAATAAAACAAGAAGATGGGAAGACACTATTAAAAGGGTTCTTTAGTTAGTTGGTGGAATCCTTGGGATCCAAGATTCTCTCTATTCTATCTCAGTAAGTGGTCTTCCCATATTAATGCTTGTTGTTTTAGCCACAAGGTGACTACAAAGCCGCTCACACAGGTACATTCCTAACAGGAAGGAAGTGTCAGAAGTGGA
>NW_012149754.1:2905-3320 GCF_000956105.1 Propithecus coquereli
AAAAATGTATATTATACTAGACATTCTGATTATTTATATTTTTGCCACAATAAATAAGAAACAATGGGACTTACTGGTTCAAGGGATATAAATAAGTCTCTGTCCAATTATTACCTAACCAAAAAGCTAACTCAACAGTGACTTCAGTGACCACATATGACAAAGAATACAGACTGTACAGAATTATTCAGGAAAGTAAACAAGCAAGTACCAACATCAACAAACCCTGGGAAAGTGGGAGGTCTGATTTCCAGAATGGACCCATATCATATAAAATGTCTGGTTTTAAACAAAAAGTTTATGAGAATATAAAAAAAAACCCAGAAAAGTATCACCCCTATAACAGGAAAAAAAATGTTCCTGAGGAAGTCCAGATGTTCAATATACTAGAAAAAGATTTTAAATCATGTTCATA
>NW_012149754.1:3370-4385 GCF_000956105.1 Propithecus coquereli
TTCTGTTAACAAGAAAATGGGGCAGGGAGGATGGCTGGGTTGGTAACTAATAACATGGTCCATAGCAGATAGAAAATCATCCTCTTGGACATTTAATTGAGAGTAAGAACTATCCACTATTTATCCTCTAACTTCGTATTTCTTCATTGCTCAGGAGAATGCTCATTGAATGGCACCTGCTTTTTAGCTATAGGTTGGACAGATACCTGACTGAATAAAATGATTGGTCTTTGGTATCTTGTACTTTGGGCTGAAATTACTCAATCCATTGATAGAAAATCAGGAAGGAAAGCAAAGTGTCAGTACCTTAAAATTTTGTGCCCAGAGAAAATTTCAGTTATAACTGAAGAGAATCTAAAGTACCAAATTAACTAATTTTCTAGCTTTCATGTAAACAGAAAATCTCTGAAAGTGTCAAAGATTTAGTATCCCTTAGCAGTGCTTGAGCCTCAGAGGTGGATGCAGATGGGCCCTTTGCCATCTTCCCACTTAACTACGAAGCACTGAGCAAGGGCATGTTTCAAACCTTTTCCCTGGAAACGCTGCTATGACAAGACAAAAGCTACAAGAATAAAAAGGCTGATCGGTGAGTTATTTGCAACATTCCTACTGGTGCTGCATTCTAGAACTGCCATCCCCAACCCCCAGGCTGTGGACTGGTACTGGGCTGGGCCACACAGCAGGAGGTGAGCAACAGGCCGAGCAAGTGAAGCTTTATCTGTATTTACAGCCGTTCCCCATCACTTGTATCGCCTCATAAGCTCTGCTTCCTGTCAGATCAGCGGCAGCATTAGATTCTCATAGGAGCATGAACCCTCTTGTAAACTGCACCATGGAAGGGATCTAGGTTGTGCTCCTTATGAGAATCTAACGCCTGATGATCTGAGGTGGAGCTGAGGCAGAGATGCTAGCACTGGGGAGTGGCTGCAAATACAGATTATCATTATTAGCAGAGAGGTTTGGCTGCACAATAAATGTAATGTGCTTGAATCATTCTGAAACCACCCCCCCCACC
>NW_012149754.1:5755-7929 GCF_000956105.1 Propithecus coquereli
GTATTATTACAAACAGAAGCAAAGGTAAAACATCCCTACCTGATTCCTCTGGTATTGCTTTGTGGTGGTGGTAAAAGCCCATAGCCATGTCTTTATTCTTTGTCACATTAAGAAAAGCTTGTCAGAAGTAGGTTTGAATGTCATATGCCATGTAAATCCCTGTACATGTTAGACAACTTCCCTGGTTATCAATTTAACTCTTTAGTAATAATATTTACCTTGTAGTGTTCTCAGTGAGGACTAGACACTAGTCTAGACACTAGACATTAGACACTCACTAAATGTAAAATATCATAGCATGATTGATTAATATAGGTATAAATGAGTGAAAATCTTAAAGTTTTATAAAACAGAAGTTTCCAAATGTTTGATGTTATACAGCTCTTACCTTGGGGAGGACATGAAAACATGATCAAAGGAAGAGATGTGAATGGTCCAAGTTAGTTAAGGTGAACATATACATAAAATCTATATTGGATTTCATCCAGGAGTCCATGTTATGAGGTCTCAAATAATGATAGTTATTAGAATTAGGCATTACAGATGTAATTACAATATTTCATTATCTGTTTATTTTTTATTATCTATAATGTGATGAAGCAAATAAGCTTTACGTACACAAGTGACAACAATGTTAGTATTTGCTTTCTGCAGGTAGCATCTCTTCAGATACATCTAGGAGATATGTCCTATTATTAGGATAAAGGAGGAAGTACAATATCAATATAGGAGAAAAAGTTTGGCTTCACAAATGATATCCTCATAAAAACTTGAAATATAAACATCACAAAAATGGTAATGTGCCTATAATTTACAAATACATTCCCAATTAAATTATGATTTATTTTTCTGAATTCTATATTTTATAAGAGAAACCTTATAGTTTCACCTATGAATGAACACACATCTCACCTGTGATACTCTACTTTTAGTTTTGAAACCATATGTAGCTTGTGTATTCATATCTTCTGCAAAATTGTCTGGGTATACTTTCTTTAAAATGAAAAATCTGTGTCATGTGAAGTTGTCCCTAGACTAAATATTATTTCTCAATGGTCATGGTATATGCAATTCAGCATAAAGCATGGGGTTAGGTAGTAGCTGATGCAATTGTTTTCATTGGGTTATTCCCTTACTGAAAAGCATAGATGCATATGCCAACAACAGCACATGAAATATGCCTGCAGGAGAAATTAAAAGTAGAAGCTTAGAGAGAGGGGAATGGTAGGTACTCCCTAGAAAATTTATGTCGCAGTGAAAAGTACCATGGTCCATTGAATGTGTTCATTATGTTTTGTATCAATGAATCCTCATGTAGGAAAGCTACATCTCTAGTGTAAGAGAAGTGGAAGCATCCCAGATAGATCTATGGATAGAGACCATCGGGTCTCTGGGCTGCTCTAATCCATAGGCATGGCCTGTTCCAAGACACACACGTCTGCGATTTCACGCTTTGTCTTTAAACTGGAAGCAATTTGGAAGCCCACTGGAGAGAAATCAAAATCTGTGGTCCCTGATCATCTGGGTACCATGGCTTGTAGTTTTTAGACTTTATCATTACCTTTGTTGTTGTCCCTGATGTTCCCATTAGGTAAAGACTCACTGTCCAAAGCATTTTGTATAAGAGGAAGCATAAGCTATAGTTTTCTTCCTTAAGCCTGAAGGAATGGGGTGGGGAGGAACTCAAGATAACTGAGGAAATCCCTCTTCCTGTGTTCACGTGTCCTGGTGCTTCTGACTCATATCCCAGAGTGCATGAAGTTCTTGTAGGTAAACTTGTTAATTGCAGAAGGGAAAGCATGTCTGATAAAGGAACCAAAATAGGGGAGTAGATATCCTTACTCTAAGTTAGTCATATTCCTGAACTTTGCACCTTCATGAGTTAATAATGACTCTTTTCAGCTTATGCCAACTTTCTACCACTCTCAACTTTTAAGATACTTAAACTTATAATAGCCATAGCACAAATTTAGGAAGGATTCAGAAATGGCTGGTTTGAGACTACTTGTTTAGAAGAGGAACAGTGATCACCATGGTCAGGCCAGGGTAAACGTATCTCCCTTTTTGGTTAGGGGGTTAGGGTATTAGATGCATCCGTCAGGCAAATGCAACCTACCAGTGTTTTGAAAAGTGGAATATTAATTGGTTTTAAAAAAAAAGTAAAGGGATCTGTG
>NW_012149755.1:0-331 GCF_000956105.1 Propithecus coquereli
GGTGAGTCTCCTGTAGACAGCATAGAGATGGGTTCTGTTTTTTAATTTGTTTTTTTATCCAATTTATCAATGTCTGCCTTTTAATAAGATGGATTCATCTTTTTACCTTTAATATGATTACTAAAGGAGGATTTACTTTCTGCCATTTATCTCTTTTCTTTATATCTTACATGTTTTTGTTCCTCAATTCCTCTATTACCGCCGTTTTTTAATTTAGTTGATTTTTTATAGTGTATCATTTTTATTCCCTTCTTCTTTCCTTTTTTGTGTATTTTTTGTAATTTTATTACTGGATATCTTGAGGATTAAAATTAACATCTTTAACTTATAC
>NW_012149755.1:5884-6475 GCF_000956105.1 Propithecus coquereli
CTGTGAATGTACTAATATATTGAAAACTCTAGGGTAATCACTAAAAAATGTTTTTAAAAAGGTATAACTGATATGCTAAGAAGGGACAAAAAAATGGAATCATATAAATGATCAGTTAAAACTATGAAAGGCAGATAAAGAATGGAAGACAAAAATAGAAACAAAGAACAAAGGCAAAAATAGAAAATAGTAAGAAATATGGTAGATATTAATCCAACTATATAAATAATCACTTTTGACCATCAATTAAAAAACAGAGATTGTCAGAGTGGATCAAAAAATAAGACATGGGATGGATGCAGTGGCTCTCACCTATAATTCTAGCACTTTGGGAGGCCAAGGTGAGAAGGTTTTTTGAGACCAAGAGTTTGAGACCACCCTGAGCAAGAGTGAGATCCCATCTCTACAAAATATAGAAAAATTAGCCAGATGTGGTGGTGTTCACCTGTATTCCCAGCTACCTGAGAGGTTGAGGCAGGAGGATCATTTGAGCCCAGGAGTTGGTGGTTACAGTTACAGTGAGCTATGGTGACACCACTGCACTCAAGGCTGAGGGACAGAGTGAGATCCTGTCTCAAAAAAAAAAAAAAA
>NW_012149755.1:6675-7114 GCF_000956105.1 Propithecus coquereli
ATCAAAAAACAAGACCCAATTATATGTTGTCTACAAGAAACTCACTTTAAATATAAAGACACATGTAGATTAAAAGTAAAGGAATGGAGAAAGATTTACCTTGAATGTCAGTGGTCTAATTGGATCAATTAAAAGATTGTCAGAATGGAAAAAAAAAAAAAAAAGACCCAGCTGTATGATGTTTACAAGAAACCCACTTTAAATATAGACTCATGTAGATTAAAAGTAAATTGATAATAAAAATATACTATGCTGATAGTAATCAAAAGAAAGCAGAAGTTGCTATAAAAATTTCAAACAGAACAAACTTCAAAGGAAGAAAATTTGTCAGGGATAAAGAAAGGTATTACATAATGATACAGGAGTTAATTCTCCAAGAAGACAACAATTCTTAACATGTATGTGCCTAACAAGAGAGCATCAAAGTATGTGAGGCAAA
>NW_012149755.1:8789-9311 GCF_000956105.1 Propithecus coquereli
CTAACATCACACCTAATTGTGAGAAACTTCAAGCTTTCCTACTAAGATCAGGAACGAGGCAAAGATGTCCCCTCTCAATACTTTATAACATTGTTTTTGAAATACTAAATAATGCAATAAGATAAGAAAAGGAAATAAAAGGTATACGGATGAGGAAGTAAGAAATAAAATTTTCTTTGTTTGCAAATGACATGATTATTTATGCATAAAATCCAAAAGTAATGACAAAAAGACCTCTGGGAACAGATATACAATGAAAGTAAGGTTCCAGGACGCAGAGTTAATATATAAAAGTCAATCATATTCCTATATACCAGAAATAAAGAGGTGAAATTTGAATTAAATACACAATGCCCTCTGGGAGGCCGAGGCGGGTGGATCACTCAAGGTCAGGAGTTCGAGACCAGCCTGAACAAGAGTGAGACCCCACCTCTACTAAAAAAAATAGAAAGAAATGATCTGGACAACTAAAAACATATATAGACAGAAAAAATTAGCCGGGCATGGTGGCACATGCCTGTA
>NW_012149755.1:9361-9926 GCF_000956105.1 Propithecus coquereli
AAAAAATAAATAAATACACAATGCCATATACTTTAGCATCCAAAAATATGAAATACATAGGTATGCATCTAACAAAATATGCACAAGATCTATATGTGGAAGACTACCAAATTGATGAGTCAAATCAAAGAAAACCTAAACAAATTGAGAAATATTTCATGTTCATGGATAGGAAGACTCAATATTGCCAAGATATCAGTCCTTCCAAGCTTGATCTGTAGATTAAATGCAATCACAATCAAAATCCCAGTACGTTATTTTGTAAATATCAACAAATTGATATTCCAAAGTTTATATAAAAAGGTAAAAGACACAGAATAACCAACACAGTTTTGAGGGAGAACAAAGGTGAAGGACTGAAACTGCCCAACTTCAAGATTTACTATAGTAATCAAGACAATGTGGTATTGGCTAAAGATTAGACAGACAGATTAATTGAACAGAATAGAAAGTAAAGTAGCACAATAAGGAGAAATGGACCCAGATAAATATAGTAAACTGATCTTTGACAAAGGAGCAAAGGCAAAACAATGAAAAAAAAAACATAGCCTTTTCAACACATGGT
>NW_012149756.1:0-391 GCF_000956105.1 Propithecus coquereli
AAAATTGTGCTATCCAAAATTAACATATAAAAATCAGTTGTGTTTCTATATACTAACAAGAAACTCTGCAAAAAAGTAGTTAAGAAAACAATCCCATTTAAAATAGCATCTCACATAATAAAACATTTACGAACACATTTAATCAAGTAAAAGATCTGTACACTTAAAACTATAAAACACTAATGAAAGAAACTGAATGACACAAATAAACGGAAAGGCATCTCATGTTCTTGGATTGTAAGTATTAATATTCTCAGAATGCCCATACTACCCAAAGCAATTTTCTGATTCAACATAATCCCTGTCAAAATTCCAATGGCATTTTTCATATAAATAGTAAAAACAATTCTAAAATTTAAATGGAACCACAAAGAACCCCAAATAACCAAAG
>NW_012149756.1:1007-1997 GCF_000956105.1 Propithecus coquereli
TTAAAAAATGACTTTGGTCCTTTAATAGGTTTTGCTTTGAATTTGTAAATCATTTTGCATAGAATAGACATTTTATCAATGTTGATTCTCCCAATCCATGAGCATGATATGTTTACCCATTTGTTTGCATCCTCTGCAATTTCCTTTCTCAGTGTTTTGCAGTTATCCTTATATAGGTCTCTCACCTCCTTAGTAAAATATATTCCTAGGTGTTTTATTTTCTTTGTTGCTGTTGTGAAGCGGATTGAGTGTTTGAATTGATTCTTGGTTTGACTGTTGTTGGCGTGTGTGAATGCTACTGATTTGTGTACATTGATTTTGTAACCTGGACTTTGCCAAATTTATTTATCAATTCCAGTAGCTTCTTGGCAGAATCCTTGAGGTTTTCTATATATAAGAACACATCATCTGCAAAGGGTGATTGTTTGACCTCTTCTGCCCTGATTTGGATGCCCTTTCTTCTATTGTCTGATTGCTCTGGCTATGACTTCCAGCATTTTGTTGAATAGAAGTGGTGATAGAGGGCAACCTTGTCTCATCCTAGTTCTACATGGGAATGTCTTCAATTTTTCCCTGTTCAGTATGATGTTGACTGTGGGTTTGTCATATATGGCTTTTATCATTTTTAGGTAAGCCCTGTCTATGCCTATTTTGTTAAGCATGCTTATGGAGGCATGCTGAACTTTTTAAATGTGTTTTCTGCATCTATTGAGAGGATCGTATAGTCTTTATTTTTACTTCTGTTTATGTAGTAAATTACATTTATAAATTTGTTTATGTTGAACCATCCTTGAATCACTAGGATGAAGCCCCCTTGGGCATGATGGATTTTATTTATGTATTTTTTTTTTGAGAAGCTGAAATCAATTTGCTAAGATTTTATTGAGAATTTTTACATCTATATTCAGAAGGGATATTGGTCTTTAGTTTTCTTTTTGGGGGGTCCTTTCCTGGCTTTGGTATCAGGGTGATGTTTGCTTTGTAAAACAT
>NW_012149756.1:4910-5302 GCF_000956105.1 Propithecus coquereli
GCTGTTATTGCATTACATCTCTCATATCAGAGTTTCAGGTTACATTTGTTCAGAGGAAAAAGAGTCAAATAATAAATAAAAGTTTGAAAAACACTAAAATATACCATCAAATCTTCTGAATGTGAAAAGTTTAACAGAAAGCAACTAAATGATTATCTGGTAAGACTAATCATAAAAGTATACATTGTCATTTATTTTTAAATAAATCTATTGCTCTAATCAAACTGATTCTTTTGGTATCTAATCCATCTTGTGCTTTTTCATTTTCTATTCTCTTTTTGCTCCCTCAGGCATTTCGTCTTTTCCCGGCCAAGTTTTACCATTAAAAAGAAGCACAAATTGATCCTTTTCATAAAGCTTCTTAATGTCATTACCTCCAGTCCACAGAAATT
>NW_012149756.1:7367-7746 GCF_000956105.1 Propithecus coquereli
AAAGTTAAACATAGGTTTGCTATAAATCCTAGCAATCCCATTCCAAAGTGTTTACCCAAGTGAACTTGAAATTTATATTTACACAAAAACTTTATTAATAATTTCTAAAGAGTAGAAATGATCAAAATGTAAATGGATAAACAGTGGTGCATTATATAATGAAATCCTATACAGATATACAAAGGAATGGGCTACCGACTCAACCAATAACATTGTTTTTTTTCAAACTGAAAGAAGCCAGATTCAAAAGACTATACATTCTATGATTTTCTTAATATTATGGCAAAGGCAAAACTGCACCAATGAAAAGCATACCAGCTGTGGGCAGTGGTTGAAATATATATATGTATGTATATATATATATGTATGTATGTATGAA
>NW_012149756.1:10396-10646 GCF_000956105.1 Propithecus coquereli
ATCTTCTTTAGTAATGATTGACTGAGGCAATTAGAAAGGTGATTGAGGGCACTGTTTTCATAATCCCCCATATACCTCTCTCAGTAAACCAGAAATGAAGCACAATTACATATACCTCCAATGATCAGATTATTTAGACAGAGGTAATTATTTTTGGTTTTCATTTTAATTTGAAAATAATTATCTTATTTCTGTATTTTAATTTGTCTATATAGGGAACTTGACATATTACCTCAAGAAAAGATATTCA
>NW_012149757.1:0-1094 GCF_000956105.1 Propithecus coquereli
CAAAAAAAAAAAAAAACAAAACAAAAAACCCTGGGTTGGGGAAAAATACCAGAAAATACGTACACTTCATGATTCTGTTTGAAGAACGAAGAAGGAATGAACTCTTCATCTGAGTAGAATCACGACTTCACGGGGGAAATGAATCTGCGGTGACAGAAATCAGCGCGGTGGCTGCCGGAGGGGTTGGGGACCATCGTCAAGGAGGCAAAGTAACGTCTGGGGCAAAGAAGATGCCTGTTGTGACTGGGGTCTTGGTCGCGCCAGTGCGTGTGCTAAGCATTCGTCAGATCTCGCCGAATCGCACACTCAAGCTCCGTGCGTTGAAATGCCGTCCTCTGCTGAAGGGAACCGGGGCCCTTAGAGGAGCGGCCGGTCCCGGGTTGGGTCGGGGAGAATACAAGGCAGACCTGGAAGACCTCATTTACCGGACAACAAGGACGTGCTTGAAGGAAGAAGGGGACATGTCGAAAGGACACAGGAGCCAGCTTGAAGGGGCTCCCCGTGGCCAGTTCTGGGGCAATTTGAGCTATAAAGTAAAGAATAAAAGTTACAATTATTATAGGATGCATTGAATAAATAAAAATCCATGAATCCATGCTGATATTTATTGACTGTGTGATTTATGAGGACCAGGGTGTCTGCATAGTCTCCAAACAGCTGTCACAAAATTCCTAGTAATTACCGAGGGGCACAGAGCCACTTCACATCCTCATAGGTGATCAAAGTGGAGACCAGCATGACCAGACAGGCTGAGACTGTGTGTCACCTGAGGGGACACACTGGGAGTTTTATCACGTGCCGCCTCAAACACCTCAGGAAATGTTAATGACGCTGTCTTCTGATTTGTTGATATGATGAATTATATTAAGATATTCTCTATTAACGAAATCACCCTTGCTTTCCACGAGTAAACCTCACTTGCTTTCAGAGTGTGATTTTTTTTTTAAGACAGGGTCTTGCTCTGTTCCCCAGGCTGGGGTGCAGTGGCGTCATCACAGCTCACTGCAGCCTCCAACTCCTGGGCTTAAGTGATCCTCCTGCCTCAGCCTCCCAGAGTGCTGGGATTACAGGTGTGAGCCACCGCACTCAGCCAG
>NW_012149757.1:6387-7236 GCF_000956105.1 Propithecus coquereli
TTTCCACTAGAACGAGCTCACTGCTACATCCAGGCCCAATCAGGTGAGAACGACCCCAAGTCCAAATAAAGTCCCGTCCGTGTGTGACGTTTTACCGCTTCAGCCTTCGGCCCCGCCCCTCACCGCGTTGCCCTGCGCCTGGGCCGGGCTTCGCCAGTGCCCTCGGCGGGAAGTTCAAGCCGCGCAAAGCCCGGCCTGAGCGTGGCATTCTTACCTCAGTCCCGCCGCGTGACCGTGAACACTGCAGCGACCCAAGCCCCTTTGCCCGAGCCATTCGGGATGGCTTGCGCCTGCCCTGCTCCCCTCAGAGAGCCCGTGCGCGAGAACAGGCGTCTCCCACCCTCTGGGTGTGCACACCGTCATCCGTGTGACATCCGTCCAATTCCGGGTGACGCGACCACAGACGCAGACCGGGAGTCTCTTCCTTGGATGCAGCCCTGGTGCTCGGTGCTGGGTCAGCTGGGCGCAGACGGAGACAGAAACCACGGTGTGTGTTTCGGGCAGAAAGGACTTTTAGTAAAGAGAATCTGCTGGAAGCAAAGGGCTGGAGGTGTTGCCCAGACTGCGGGAGTGGCCGAGCCCCGCAGAGCCTGAGCCCCACCCCAGCCTGCGGCCCGGCCACTGCCCTGCAAAAGCTCGAGTCCTCCGCCCCCCACTGCGCTGCCCCCCACTGCTCCTCCCTCCACTGCTCTGCACCCCACGGCACTGCCCCCCACTGTGCTGCCCCCCACGGCTCTGCCCCTCACTGCTCTGCCCACTGCTCTGCCCTCCACTGCTTTGTGCCACACTGTGCGGCCCCCCACTGCGCGGCCCCCCACTGCGCTGCCCCCCACTGCGCTGCCCCCCACT
>NW_012149757.1:13475-14658 GCF_000956105.1 Propithecus coquereli
TACCCCTACCCATGAGATATGTCTACCTGTGAGATACCCCTACCCCTGAGATACCCCTACCCGTGAGATACCCCTACCCATGAGATATGTCTACCTGTGAGATACCCCTACCCGTGTGAGATACGTCTACCCGTGAGATACCCCTACCCGTGAGATACCCCTACCCATGAGATACCCGTGAGATACCCCTACCTGTGAGATACCCCTACCCGCCGTGAGATACGCTACCCGTGAGATACCCCTACCCGTGAGATACCCCTACCCGTGAGATACCTCTACCCGTGAGATACCCCTACCCATGAGATACCACTACCCGTGAGATACCACTATGCATGAGAATGAGATGTCACCCCTACGAGAATGGCCAAAATCCAAACCACTGACAACACCGAAGCTGGAGAGGATGTGGAACTCTCATTTTTTGCTGGTGGGAATGCAAAATGGTAGAGCCACTGTGCACATACTCTTTTTTTTCTACTCTGTCACCCAGGCTGGAGTGCAGTGGTGTCATCATAGCTCACTGCAACCTTGAACTCCTGTCTCGGCCTCCCAAAGTGCTGGGATTACAGGCCTGAGCCACCACGCCTGGCCCTGTGGACATCCTTGTACCATATGATCCAGCAGTCACACTCCCTGGTACTTACCAAATGAATTCAAAGCTTATGTTCACACAGAAACCTGCACACGATGTCTATAGCAGCTTTATTCATAATTGCCCAAACGTGGAAGCGCCCAGAACATCCTTCAGCAGGTGAGTGCGTCCGGACAACGGAATGTCATTCCGTGCTAAAAAGAAAGGAGCTATCCAGCCAGGAAGAGGCATGGAAAACCCTTAAATGCACATTACTGAGTGAACGAAGCCAGTGGGAAAGGCCGTGTGCTTCCAACTAAGTGACATTCTGGAAAAGGCACAACTGCAGAGACGGGAAAAGATCAGTGATTTCGGGGTGGGGGGAGCTGGGAAGGGCGGCATGAACAGGGGGTGCAACTGCTCCGGGTGATACCGTCATGGCCACACATCACCATACATTTGTCCAAACCCGTAGAACACCAACACCAGGACTGAGCCCTGTGTAAACGTTGGATCTCGGGGGTCATGACGAGTCCAGTATAACCGACGTCACACTCCGGCGGGGGTGTTGACGGCGCGGGAGGCCGCGCGTGCGGGGGGTTTGGGGCTGTA
>NW_012149758.1:0-587 GCF_000956105.1 Propithecus coquereli
AAAGATGAGAAAAGACCTGCTTTAGGTGCCCAGAGATGGCATTTATTTTCACATAGGTAACATTTTCTGAGCTCTATTTGTGATGGTGGCAGTAACAATCATGCTGCCAACTATAGCATCATGCAAGTAACTCAGATGTGAATTCCTAAAACTTGACCAGTGTTTTTTTTTTTATTATTTCAGCATATTATGGGGGTACAAATGTTTGGGTTACATATATTGCCTTTGTCCCACCCAAGTCAGAGCTTCAAGCGTGGGTATCCTCCAGACAGTGCACAGGACACCCATTAGGTATGAATATACCCATCCCCTCCTTCTTCCCCGTCTGCCTGACGCCCGGTAAATGTTACTACTGTATGTGCACTTAAGTGTTGATCACTTAATACCAATTTGATGGTAAGTACATGTGGTGCTTGTTTTTCCATTCTTGTGATGCTTCACTTAGTAGAATGGGCTCCAGCTCCATCCAGGATAATACAAGAGGTGCCAGATCACCATTGCTTTTGTGGCTGAGTAGAACTCCATGGTATACATATACCACATTTTATTAATCCACTCATGTATTGATGGGCACTTGGGTTGTTTCC
>NW_012149758.1:11867-13661 GCF_000956105.1 Propithecus coquereli
TTTTATTCATTAAACTTCTATTAATATATTGCTCTGTTGTATAAAAAGGATGTATTAATATTGTGATCAACCAAATAAAAAGAGAGAAGAAAACCCCACAACAAATGTATTTAACTAGTGCTTAGTATGTATCATCTTTTCAAACTCAATTTCTCTTGCCCCTTTCTTGGGACAGATAGTCTATCTATGAATAAAGAGGAAGGGGAGATTATCCCATGAATGATTTGTTCTGGGATGCTATAGACAGA
The DNA here is from genome assembly GCF_000956105.1 of Propithecus coquereli. Classification (NCBI taxonomy): domain Eukaryota; kingdom Metazoa; phylum Chordata; class Mammalia; order Primates; family Indriidae; genus Propithecus; species Propithecus coquereli. The sequence continues at coordinate 12,116 of NW_012149758.1, forward strand.
GATAAAGCTGAATCCAATACCTATTGGCCACTGTGAGACTCTGCACACGGGTCTTAAAAACCTCTTCGCTGGTCCTTATCAAATCTTAGGAGCAGCTGCCACTGCAGCTGCTAAATGAGATCGTCTGTAGGTTTGGAGGAAGAAAATTCAGTTACTGTATGCTTTCAAACACTCTGGGTTTTTAGTGATGACTTTCATCTTTTCTTATCTTAAAAGTCTTTGAGCTGGCTGTACTGTAGCCTTAGACAATCCCAGATTCCAAACATGGTTTTGCATGGTAGAGGGTGAGGGCAAGGGACACGTTCCAACAGCAGTTCTCAAAGTGGGGTGCAGGCACTCCTCAGGGATCCTTGAGACCCTTTCAGGAGGTCTGTAAGGGCAATAAATACTATTTTTACCAGAATCCTAAGGTGCTCTTTGCCTGTTTCACTTTCACTCTCATTCTTTCTTTTCTTTTCTTTCTTTCTTTCTTTTTTTTGACATAGGGTCTTGCTCTGTTGTCCAGGCTGCAGTGTATTAACATAAATCATAGGTGTCTGCAACCTCAAACTCCTGGGCTCCAGAGATCCTCCCACCTTGGCCTCCTGAGTAGGTGGGACTACAGGTGTGAGCCATCATGCCTGGCCCTCACTCTCACTCTTTAACAAATCCACAGTGGAATTTTCTAGAGGCTACATGACATCTGGTGATGTCCTTGCTCTGCTGACCACTGGAATGTGTACTTGGGTATTCTTGAAATTTTAAACCTTCCTCAGTTTTAATTTCTAATATAAAAAACTGATAGATGTAACCAAAATTTAAAAAAAAACACCTCTTTGGGGTCTTAGAATATAAAGGCGTTCTGAGACAAAAAAGTATAAGTATTGCTGCTTTATAACATCCTTCGGACACATTCTGGTTTTACTAATAATTTCTTTAGCACTTGAACATTATAAAATCCTTCCTAATCATTTCTGTTTATGATATTGTGCAGGAACCCTGCAAAGAAATTCATTTACAGAAGATAAACCCGAAGAACCAAAAAATCATCGCTTCAAAATTGAGAGGACTCAATCCATTCCCTGGCAGGTTTACGCCAGCTTGCTTCCTGCGCAGATGACAGCCAGGGGACACAGGAGACAAAGGTGGCTTCACTGCCTGACCTCCATGTGCCTCTTCTTGGCTTCCCCATGGGAACTTACACTGAGCCTCCGTCTCCTTTAATATAGACTAACACCAAAGGAAGGAAGAAATTCATTCACATTAGAGTGATCTCCAAGTAGACGAGGTTTTGCTCATTTAGTAAAAGCAAATTCATTTTACTTCTCAAAATAGCCCTCTTCCAGTAGGTTCCCTTAAATAATCATTTGGCAAAACCACCCTTCTATGTTTCTTTTGCACCCTTCTATATGATGTACTATGCATGCTTGTTATGGAAAATTTAGATAATACCAAAAGTTATTTATAAGTGTACAGTAAAATGGAATTATATACTTCAAATGGGTGGATTTTATGTTGTGAGAATTATATCAATCAAGCAGCTAAAAAAAAATGAAATGAGCTCTTC
>NW_012149758.1:15058-15818 GCF_000956105.1 Propithecus coquereli
CATTTAACACCTTATTTATTATATTTCTCATATACTTGCCATCCCTTTTCTTACACATTTAGGTTGTTTCCATGTCTTCCCTACTCTAAATCCTACTGATATGAGCATTTACATATATTATCTTTTACTGCATCACTGATTATACTACTTAGGCTAGATTTTTTTTATGGAGTAACTATATTCTCACATGGTAAAACAGTTTAAAAAATTAAAGCACTTCATACTCCCACTAGCAATGTTTGAGGTTACCCATTTCCTTACACTCTGCTTGACTGCACTGATCAATTTTATTCCATCTGCCATATGATAGGTGAAAAATGATTTCTTAATTGTTTCGTCTAATTCTAATGTAGTTAGGAGAATCAAACTAAACGGGATCATTTAAGGACTATTCAATGAGCACACACAGGCATGAGACAGAGACCTAGGCATTTCTTTTCTCACACATTAACCATTGTGTGAAAAATCATGTCTCATTTCCTAAACCATCTGTTTGTCTTCTCATTAGGTCAACTCTAATCCCTTAACAGCCAAGGATGGTATTGCGTAGCCGAATAAATACGATTTTCCTTCCCATAAAGGGAGTGAGAATGCCTGCTATTTAACGTAGTATAATTAAGTAGAAGGCTTTAGGAGCAATTTGAGTAAAAAATAATTCTAATGGGCTGGAAAAGCGAGTTTCTCACCACTAAGATCCTGTTCACCATGAATGATTGTCTATAACCCATTCCCTGCTGTGCTGAGTCAGATATTTTTAACT
>NW_012149758.1:18823-20585 GCF_000956105.1 Propithecus coquereli
TTTTATAAGTATTATTTCTCATTTAGTTCTTATAATTCATAATATAGATACTATTATCCCACTTTGCAGATGAGGAGACCACAGTCCAGATAACACCCAAAGTCTTCTGTTTCTGTGGTAGTCAGGACTGAAACCTCCTCTGACTGGTGTACGGCCGGCATGAGCTTTCTCTATGACAATAAATGTAATCAGTGCCTCTGACACAGGACGCCCCTATTCTCTGATTTTCACTGATCAGTGCTCACCCACAGACCAAGCAAAATGACAGGTTCATGTAAAACCATCCTGTTAACTATTCAATAATTAGAGCAATCTTGTTAAAACAGAAGTCAGATCATGTCAATCCTTTGCACAAACTCTTCCCGTGGTTTGCTATCTTGTACCAAGCAAGAGCTGAAGTCTTTGCAAACAAAGCCCAACATAACCTGTGCTCCTCCACCCTCATCTTTCCAACCTTGTTCCCATCTCACTGAGTCAGCTGCAGCCAAACCAACCTGCTGAGTATTCTTCACACAGGCCAGGCCCATTCCTGCCTTTGCATTTGCTGTTCCTCCTCCTGGCACGGCCTTTTTCTAGACATCTACATACATGGCTCACCCAGCTCCTCCAAATCTTTACAAAAAATATCACATTCTCAGTGACCTGGTCACCTGATTTTCAACTGCAACACTTCTCGTACCCCAATATACCCTATTCCTCTTTTCTTTGATATTTTCTCTGTGGTGACTCCACAGAACCATCTATGGGTATTACTTGGATGCGTGATCAAGCACTGATACCGTCTCTTCCTATTTGCTGGTTCTAACTGGGATGCCAGCTATATGTATGTAAGCTCCTTGAGGACAGAGATGATTATCTTAGTCCCTGCTGCATCCCCAGCTCACAGACATGTGTCTGGCCCACAGTAGGCACACAGTGAATGCTTGTTGAATGAATGAATGAAAGAATGAAATGTCTTTCTGTGCTTAGCTCATCTCACTCATATGTGGGAGCTAAATATTAAAACAATTGATCTTACAGAGACAGAAAATAGAATGGTGGTTAACAGAGGCTAGGAAGGGTAGCAGTTGGGGCGGGATAAAGTGAGGATGGTTAATTGGTGCAAAAATACAGTTAGATAGAATGAACAATATTTGATAGCACAAAAAGTGACTATAATCAACAATAAGTTAGGGTATACTTTATAATAACTAAAAGAGTGGAATTGGAATGTTCCTAAAGCAAAGAAATGTTAAACGCCTAAAGTGATGGCTGTCCCAATTACACTAATTTGTTTAATTCACATTGTATGCCTGTATCAAAATATCACAGGTACCCTATAAAGATATACAACTATTATGTGCCCATAATAATTAAAAATTTAAAAAATGAATGGAATAGGAAAGAACTAAAGAATTACTGAATTATGCTAATTATACAGAAATTCACCCCTAAAAGCTCAATACTCCCAACCTCCCTTTCTCTCTTCCTTTCTTCCTCTCTATGTCTAGTTGCTAGTTGTATTGTCTCAAGCTTCTCCTTTCTTCCATGTAGTCCTTAAAAAAGGGCAGGCTTGCTGGTGGTTTCCTAAGAGTTTCAACACATGTGACATCAGGGGTGCATTCAGGACCACAAAGCCAGCAGCAGAGCCAATGATAGAAGCCAAATCCCAGTATCTGACACACCAAAGCACAATTATCTCTTGCAACTTGAGAATCACACAAGTTTTTTTTTTGTTTTTTTTTTTTTGAGACACAGTCTCACTCTGTTGCCCTGGCTAGAG
>NW_012149758.1:23005-23368 GCF_000956105.1 Propithecus coquereli
ATCCCAGAAAGAGAAAATAATAGAAAATGATATGGAGGAAATTATATTAAAAAAAGACAAGAAAATTCCCCAATGGGCCCACTAAATGCTTAAAACAACAAAAGAACAAAAATATTATTAAATTTCACAGCATTTGGGATAAAAGAACATCCAAAATTTTCAGAAACAAAAACAAATACAAAGGATTAGGATGGAGTGTGTCATCCGACTTGTCAAAAACAACAGTGGAAAGAAAAAGACAGTAGAGGAAAGTTTGCAGAATTCTGACGGGAAAGGACTTTCCATCTCTATTTTATATTTAGCCCAAATATCAATCAAGTGTGAAAGACATTTTCGGACAAGGAAGGTCTAAAAATTTATATC
>NW_012149759.1:0-353 GCF_000956105.1 Propithecus coquereli
ACGAGGCACTAACTCTTTCCCTGAAAGAGTTTACAGTCTGGGAGGGGAGGACAGCTACACAAATAACTACATAACCAGGGAAGAGGGGAATGCCAGAGAAGGGTGCAGATAAAGTGCTATGAGAACCAAGCAAAAGAAGAGAAATGGAAGGGTGCTCGCCGCAAAAGTGGCATTTAAACCCAGCCTTGAGGGGACAGGACTTTGGCCACGCAGGGATTCAGGATGAGGAAGAGCACTTAGAGTGGAAAACGCTAGAAAGACAGCGAGTGTGGTTGGATGTGGGTGGTGTAAGTGGTCCACTGTGGTTGGAATCCGACACTCAATAGAGCGGTGGGCGGAGGGGGCTCGGGGGG
>NW_012149759.1:2537-2893 GCF_000956105.1 Propithecus coquereli
TGAGCCCAGGAGTCTGAGGCTGCTGTGAGCTAGGCTGATGCCACAGCACTCTAGGCCTGGGTGATGGAGCGAGACTCTGTCTCAAAAAAAAAAAAAATATTCATTTCAGATATTGTATTGTCACCTCTAGAAGTTCCATTTAGTTCTTTTTCGTATCTTTTATTTTTCTTCTCATTGTGTTCACATATCTCTTTAAATCTTTAACCGTATTTAGGATAGCTATTTTAAAATCTTGTCTGCTAATTCTCTCTCTCTGTCATTTCACTTTGTGTTTCTGTTAATTATTTTTCTCCTTGTTTCGAGTCACAACATGGATAAGAATGGTCGGACTTCTTGCCAGAAAACGCAAGCCAGGT
>NW_012149759.1:10623-12882 GCF_000956105.1 Propithecus coquereli
ATCAACGTGAATGGTCTGAATGCCCTATTCAAGAGACACTGGCTGCCTAAATCTATGAAAAAATACAACCCAGGTATCTGCTGTCTCCAGGAAACACACCTAACCCACAAGGACTAGCATAGACTCAAGTTGAAGGGATGGAAAAGAAAATATTCCATGCAAATGGAAACCAAAAGAAAGCAGATGTAACCATTCTCATGTCAGATAAAATTGACTTTAAATCAACAGTAGTAAAGAAAGACAAAGATGGTCATTATATAATGACAAAAGGAGCAACTCAACAAGAAGACATAACAATCATAAATATCTATGCACCTAACACAGGAGAACCCAGATTCATAAAGCAAACCCTACTAGGTCTAAGCAAAGAGATAAACAGCAGCATTGTAATTGCTGGGGACTTCAACACCCCACTGACAGAACTAAACAAGTCATTCAAGCAAGAAATAAAGAAACACTGGATTTAAATGGGACTCTAGAACAAATGGGTCTAACAGACATCTACAGAACATTTTATCTAAAAACTACTAAATGTACATTCTTCTCATCAGCACATGGAACATTCTCCAAGATTGATCATATTCTAGGCCACAGAGCATGTCTCAACAAATTTTAAAAAATAGAAATCATACCATGTATCTTCTCAGACCACAATGGAATAAAACTGGAAATCAACTCCAAGAGAAACACTCAATTCTACACAAAGTCATGGAAATTAAACAACCTGCTGCTGAACAATTATTGTGTCAATAATGAAATTAAGATGAAAATCGAAAGATTCCTTGAAATGAATGGCAAAGGAGACACAAGCTACCAAAATCTATGGGATTCAGCAAAAGCAGTCCTAATAGGAAAATTCATAGCCTTAAATGCCTACATCAAAAGAACACAAAGATCACAAATTAACAATCTAACGACCTGTCTCAAGAAACTAGAAAAGGAAGCACAAACCAAACCCAAAGCCAGCAGAAGAAAAGAAATAACAAAGCTCAGAGCAGAACTAAAGGAAATAGAAAACAAAAAAGCAATATAAAGGATCAATGAAACAAAAAGTTGGCTCTTTGAAAAGATAAACCAGAGTGATAAATCTCCTGCTAGATTAACCAGAAATAGAAGAGAAAGGACCCAAACAAGCTCAATCAGAAATGAAAAAGGAGACATTACAACTGATACCACAGAAATACAAAATATCTATGAATACTATGAAATAGTGAATACTATGAAAATCTCTAGGCACATAAATTTGAAAACATAGAGGGAATGGACGAATTTCTGGAAACATACAACCTGCCAAGACTCAATCAGGAAGAAACAGAATTCCTGAACAGACCAATAATGAGCAATAAGACTGAAACAGTAATAAAAAATCTTCCAACAAAAAAGATCCCCCAGACCAGAAGGATTCACAGCTGAATTTTACCAGACCTACAAAGAAGAGCTGGTACCCATACTGCAGAAATTATGCTATAACATTGAGAAGGAGGGGGTCCTCCCCAACTCATTCTATGAAGCCAGTATCACCTTGATACCAAAGTCAGGAAAGGACACAACAAAAAAAGAAAACTACAGACCAGTATCCCTTGTGAATACAGATGCAAAAATCCTCAATAAAATACTAGCAAACTGAACTCAACAGCACATCAAAAAAATAATCCACCATGACCAAGTGGGCTTCATCCCAGGGATGCAAAGATGGTTCAACATATGCAAATCAACAAACATGATTCACCACATAAACAGAAGCAAAAACAAAGACCATATGATCATATCAATAGATGTAGAAAAAGCACTGGACAAAATTCAGCACTGTTTCATGATAAAAAATCTCAACAAAATAGGCATAGAAGGAACATGACTCAAGATTATAAAAGCCATATATGACCAACCCACAGCCGACATTGTGCTGAATGGGGAAAAGTTGAAAGCATTCCCCCTAAGAACTGGAAAAAGACAAGGGTTCCCAACATCACCACTTCTATTCAACAGTGCTGGAAGTCCTAGCCAGAGCAATCAGGCAAGAGAAAGAAATAAAAGGTATCCAAATAGGGAAAGAGGAGGTCAAACTACCACTTTTTGCTGATGACATGATCTTTTATCTAGAAAACCCCAAAGACTCCACCAAGAGATTCCTGTAATTGATAAATAAATGCAGCAAAGTCTCAAGTTACAAAATCAATGTACATAAATTAGTAGCTTTCCTATACACCAATAACAGTCAATCTGAAGACTCAATACTATTCACAATAGCTACAAAGAAAA
>NW_012149759.1:14457-15504 GCF_000956105.1 Propithecus coquereli
ATTATATACATTATATATAATATAATGTAGCCTAGGTGTAGCCTGCATACATCCCAGCACATTACTTTGTACTTAGTATTTTACATACAATTATTGTAGAAATGAATGAATGATTCGGTCCATGCTGGTTCCTATCTCTGAGCTTTTGCTCACGCTGCCCTTCTTTCCTGGGAAACCCTTCCCACCTCAGGGGTCACTTCCTCCAAGAAGCCTTCCTGGCTCTTGGCTCCTATGGCACTCTGGGCATAGCACTTGCCACCACCGCCATATATCAAAATGAATTATTTATTATCCATTTCACCCACTTATTCATAACCTTCGAGAAGCCAAAAATTCCTTCCTAGTCAACCTTGTCTTACCACCATCCGGCCCAGTGCTTGGTAACAGCGTGCATTCCATACATGTCTGTCGAACAGAATGGTCTACTCGGAAGTTTCTGGAAGCATAAGCCCATGCCGCACAGGGCCTGGTTTATTTAGTCTGTGTTCCTATTAGAGAACCCAAAACTCACCTTCCCGAGGTCTCATTCCCGGGGAAAGCCCGGCGTGAACAGCCTTCCCACCTTCAGTTTCCTCGAGGCCGAAGGAAGGAGCAGGGCCGGGCTCTCTGGGGTCTCGCAGGGGCCACGAGCCCTGCGTGCGGGGAGCTCCCCAGCAGGACGCACGCCCCGTGCAGAGGAGGCCAGCCCGGCCTCTCCTCGGAGGATGGGCCCCCCCCGGCCTCTGGAACGGGGGCGCAGAGACAGAACCTGGGACCCTGTAGGGCCCCGCGCCTTCCCCTTTGGCCGGTCCCCTCCCTCTGCTCCGCGTTCCCCGCGTCTGCGGCCAGCCCTTCCCGCCTCTCTTCTCCTGCGGTCTCGCCGCTTCCCCAGGACCCCTGCTCGGCTTTGGCCCCGTCCCCCCCTCGCCAGTCGGACTCACCGTCCGTCTCGGGTCGCCCTCGTTCGCCCCGCTCCTGCGCGCTGGCGCACTGCGACCCGCGTCCCCGCGCCCGCCCCCGCGCAGCCGGGCGGAGGGGGCGGGAGGCCGCGCGCGTGCGGGAGTCCGC
>NW_012149759.1:21834-22744 GCF_000956105.1 Propithecus coquereli
GGGGGTGTCGGGGCACAGTGCGGGGTGGGGTAGGGCACAGGCTGTTTTGCTCTTTGTTGGGAACAGCCGATCTGGGAGGGTTATGTAACTCTGTGAGACAAGTGTATGTGCTGTGTGGTACCTGTCCTCCTGGCTATGGACGGAGGGCATGCAGGTGGCCTGTCCAAGTCCCTAGCTGAAGAAGGACCCCGTGCTCCATGCTAGCATCAGGCCATTCCTTCTAAGCCACATTTGCAGAGGCTGGAGGGCGTTAGGAGCCAAACCAGGTCCCCCAGCCCCTCTGGGAAGTTAAGCAAACGTCAGAGCTGGAAGGATCCTTTACAGTCACTTGGTCCAAACTTCCTGTTTGGCAAATGAGAAAGCTAAGGCCCAAGAGGGAAGTGACCGGCGCATCCAAACTAGTTAGCGGCAGAACTAGGTTTAGAGCTTGGATTCTCTTAACTCTTCATCCAGTGCTCTTGACATGACATGGTGGGGGACCAAAAAAGCTGGTCACGACTGCTCCACAGGTGGGCAGGGCCAAACCTGCAGCTACTCACTGGGGTTCAGGGGACCTAAGGAGGTCCCTCTGCCTTCCATAATGTCTCACCGATGGCAACAACCCCACAGTCAGAGACAACTTTGGATAGATCAAGGTTATCCCACTCGTTAACACGCAGATTCTAGGACAGGAGAAGAACAACGCCTTTAGCTTTATCAGTCTTTTGCACTTCTGCATGAGGGAGTTTATTTGTGTGATTTCTTTTTTTTGTTTGTTTGTTTTGAGACAGCATCTCACTCTTTTGCCCTGGCTAGAGTGAGTGCCGTGGCGTCAGCCTCGCTCACGGCAACCTCAAACTCCTGGGCTCAAGCGATCCTCCTGCCTCAGCCTCCCGAGTAGCTGGGACTACAGGCATGCGCCACCATGCCC
>NW_012149760.1:0-393 GCF_000956105.1 Propithecus coquereli
TCTTTTTCATTGCAGACATTCTGGTGGATGTGTTTTTAAAACATTTTTTTACTTTATTTGTGGTAAACCAGATAAGCACTTTATTTTTATTGACTGTTCAGTTTTTAAATTATGAGGTATTGAAATTGTAGCCACAAGCAAATGTTAGAACCTTGAAAACATAAGGTCTTTTTTGGAATAATGTTCAGATTATTAAGGTACAATGAAAATAATTAGGGTTATTTCTAACCATTAACCTCATAAAATTTCTTACTTGGAATAGATGAGATACTGAGCCCGCAGTCAAAATAACAATTGGGTACATAAAGAGAAAGGAGGGGCTGTTGTCCAGACATTGGGTTTTTGTTAAATATTTGGTCTTAAGACTACCCTGGATATTAAATAGTTTCCTTC
>NW_012149760.1:4301-4848 GCF_000956105.1 Propithecus coquereli
CAGGCTGGTTTCGAACTCCTGAGCTCAAACAATCCGCCCGCCTCGGCCTCCCAGAGTGCTAGGATTACAGACGTGAGCCACCGCGCCCGGCCTCTCTTTACCTTTTTTCATATCTCAAGTCATGCTGTAAGGAGATAACTTTGACCTCAGTATAGATAAAATAGCTGAAATGTAAACACTGGGTTGGGATTTACTTATATAGAGGATTTACTTATATAGAGTCTAAGATGATAACATAATCATATACTGTATTCTTAGAGTGAAAAAAATATTAGAAGTCGTTTAGTTACCCTCACCTAATACAGAACCTGGTTGAATAATAATCTGTGACTATGGCATTAATCACTGAAAAGAAAGGTTCTTTTCATCACAGCTTAATTCTCTGTACCCACTGTGGTGTGGCCTCCACAATAGCAGGGATTGTGCCTCTTGGCTTCTTCGAAACGAGGGAATTTAAGGATGCTTTGAGTGTGTGAAGTGGGTACGGAAATTTGTGGAGTAAGAATGTATGGTTGGAACTCAGAGAACTTAGACTTGGGGAGTAGGG
>NW_012149760.1:6171-6777 GCF_000956105.1 Propithecus coquereli
TCTTCCCTCTCTCTCTGTCTCTCTCTCTCTCTCTTTTTTTTTTAATTAAAATTTTTGTTTTTGGTAGAAATGAGATCTTGCTATGTTGCCTAGGCTAGTCTCAATCTCATGGCCTCAAGCGATCCTCCCACCTCAGTCTCCTACAGTGCTGGGGTGATAGGCGTGAGCCACTTTGCCTGGCCTCTTTTCCCTCCTTTATGACTGTTTCCCACCTCTAGAGGTTCTTCTTTTCATGCCCCCGATTGTTCTGATTCTGCCCTCAGGCATGTGTGCTCTGTTTCCCTTACTTTCTCACCAGAATTCTCAATTCTTTAAGTTACGGTCTCCAAACCCCAGGCCGTGGCCCGGTACCAGTCCATGGCCCGTTAGGAAATGGGCCACTTATCACTGCCTAAGCTCTGTACTACCCTCCCTCCACCCAAGACACCCCACCCCACCTCACCCTGGTCCTTAGAAGAATTGTCTTCCGTGAAAAGGTTGGGGACCATTGCAGATTTCAGCTGAGTCAAGTGGAGAAGTAGAAAACATAATTTGGAGCAGGGATGCTACCAAGTAAATGACCAGCTCTAATTCAGAATATGTCCTACAGGGTCAGCTCCCCTGAGC
>NW_012149760.1:7351-7968 GCF_000956105.1 Propithecus coquereli
TCTCTCTCTCTCTCTCTCTCTCTCTCTCTTTTTTTAATTAAAATTTTTGTTTTTGGTAGAGATGAGATCTTGCTATGTTGCCTAGGCTGGTCTCAATCTCATGGCCTCAAGCGATCCTCCCACCTCAGTCTCCTACAGTGCTGGGATGATAGGCGTGAGCCACTTTGCCTGCCCTCTTTTCCCTCCTTTATGACTGTGTCCCACCTCCAGAGGTTCTTCTTTTCATGCCCCCGATTGTTCTCATTCTGCCCTCAGGCGTGTGTGCTCTGTTTCCCTTACTTTCTCACCAGAATTCTCAATTCTTTAAGTTACGATCTCCAAACCCCAGGCCGAGGCCCGGTACCAGTCCATGGCCCGTTAGGAAATGGGCCACTTATCACTGCCTAAGCTCTGTACTACCTTCCCTCCACCCAAGACACCCCACCCCACCTCACCCTGGTCCTTAGAAGAATTGTCTTCTGTGAAACTGGTCCCTGGTGCCGAAAAGGTTGGGGACCACTGCAGATTTCAGCTAAGTCAAGGGGAGAAGTAGAAAACATAATTTGGAGCAGGGATGCTACCAAGTAAATGACCAGCTCTAATTCAGAATATGTCCTACAGGGTCAGCTCCCCTGAGC
>NW_012149760.1:9638-11502 GCF_000956105.1 Propithecus coquereli
TATTAAATGTTACCTGTTATTTTTAAAATAATTCCTATTCTCAGAGCAATATCATCCTTTTTCATTTTTCTTGGATGTTTTATTATAAAAGCTTACAGACAAAGCTTTTAGAATATATTTCTCTTTCTCCTTTTTCAACATCTTGTGCATCTTCTAATTATCTCTAATTGGAAGGGCGTGCCTTCTACCTCAGCCTCACAGAGACAGATGACATTCTTAAACCTGGTTTAACCTGTCTGGTTGATCAGACATATTAGAGTTGGTTTGCAATGTGTGAAAGAATGTGGATGGATTGTTGAATAGTTTATTCCACCTATTTGGCAATTATCATTTATTTGCTTTGTATTATTTTCAAGTCACTCAGTAAACATTAATTGAGCATCCTTATCCCAGACTTTTTATTTGACACAGACTAAATGACACAATTCTAGCCCTTAAGGAGCTCATAGTCCTTAGGGTTAGAGACCTTTGTTTTAATTTTACACTCTTTTTTGTATCCTCCACTCCTTTATATGGTTTGAACCCACTAACTCTAGCCAGCTGAATGTGCTGCTCTCTTAGGTATGTGTTTATTGACTCATTTGTCCAGGGGAAACAACTCTTTTCTTTCACTATTCAATGTAAATCATAGCTCATTTTGAGTAGTCTTTGCCTCTAAAAATAAGCATACATGTTGGTCAAAATTAGGTCCAGTTCTGTTCAGAAATTAAGGACAGACTCACTGTATTATGTGGTTGTCCTTTTTCCTAAGTTTCCTCCTTGGGCAATTTTCAAAGCTCAGATAATCCACATGCTACACTTCTCTAAATAGCTGTTTGAGGCAGTAACTTGGAGGAACAGTGACTAAACAACAATGCCTGTTAGTGGAATAGGTCTTCCTTTTCTGAGCATTGGCAAAGGCTATTTCACTTTGGGTAATCCAGAGCCTGTTGTATGTAGGCTTTAAAATTAGAAATGTAATATTCAGATTTATCAATTACTGCCCTTGATGCAAGTTTGGGAATTAACAAGAAATAGAAGTAAGGAAATTAAGGGGGAAAGTTAGGATGACAAGAAATATTTCTAACAAAATGAGACATGCCCAGACTTGAGTCATGAGATATAGTATCTTTAGGACCAGTGCAGGGAATGAATCTGGGACCTAATCACTATGGGAGCTGAATGGTCAAAGAATTGAGAGAGGGTAGAGGGCAGCTATCTCTGAGCTACAGTAGGTGAGAAGCTCTAAATCCTAATTCTGGAATGATCAATGAAAGGGTATCTGTTAGATGGTTAAGACATTGCAGCCATGATTCCAGGTTGTAATCAAATATACAACAGTCAATTAGATGAGGAGTCTAAGGTACATGTCTTACATTCTTTGACCCCTGCGAGTGGGCAAGTATTCAGTGGTAGGAAAGAAGACTGGCGCAACCAGACAGGGTATTAGGGCTTTAGCTAAACAGGCTAGGTTGTAACAAGGCTTCAGGCTTAGAGGAGGGAATTAGAATGTTTAGCAGGGCTACTATTGAGAATTAAGGAAAGAGAGCCTCTGTAAAGTCCTTGTTCTTTCAACTGGCCCAGTATCGGGATGGGCGGTGGGGTCTGTGAGCACAGTCAATGAGTGCTGCAAGTCACAAACTATACAGCTACCATCAGTGAGGAAAATATGTGCAGTTACAGTTGTCGAGAGTGTAAATCGGTATCATGTCTATGGGGGAGAATTTGGAAATATCTGTCAAAATGGGAAATGTAAAATTCCACTTCTATGAATATGTCCTATGTAAGGAAGCAAACAAGTGAGAAAACCTGTGAGACTTATTTAATGTAGCATTGTACTAATTAAGTCATTTTAAAAGAGAAATTAGCAGAGACTTTATTAAAT
>NW_012149761.1:0-777 GCF_000956105.1 Propithecus coquereli
TGAATGTAACTGTACCAGTGAGTCTCATATAGAATCATATAGACTACTTTTTGAAATATAGATTGCTGGGCCCCACTCTTAGAATTTCAGATGCCGTAAATTTGGGTTGGGGGCTCAAAATTTGGTTTTCTAACGAGTCCCCAAGTATTGCTCTGCTGAAGGTCCTTGTGCCACACTTTAAGAACCTCTGGTCTACCATATTCACTATTTTTGCTTTTATGCATATATTAATGAATCCCCTCAATTAATATTTTTATAGTGCTAAATTTTTTATTTGAGTATAATATCTAAGACTCTATTATTCAAAGTTTAGCACTTTTTAAATTCTTTTTCTAATTATTAGTAGTATTAGCAATAGTAGTTATCGTGTATTACTTTTTAATTGTCACCTATTTCCTACCTAATCACCCTTTATAAAATTTTTTATTTGAGTATAATATCTAAGACTCTATTATTCAAAGTTTAGCACTTTTTAAATTCTTTTTCTAATTATTAGTAGTATTAGCAGTAGTAGTTATCGTGTATTACTTTTTAATTGTCACCTATTTCCTACCTAATCACCCTTTATAAAATTTTTTCTCTTAATTTCATGCATTTTTTTCTTTTTAATTATTACAGGTACATAATAGTTATATATCTTTATAGGGTACATGTGAGGTTTTGATACAGACATACAATGTGTATTAATCCAATCAGGGTAATTGGGGTATCCGTCATCTCAGGCATTTATCAATTTTTTTTGTGTGTTAGGAACATCCCAATTCCACTCTTTTAGTT
>NW_012149761.1:10987-11892 GCF_000956105.1 Propithecus coquereli
AAAAAGAATGTATCTTGAAGAAAAAAACTTTAAATCTGAATTCTCTCTTCTATGTTCTATAGAATATTCTTTCCCTTACTGTAATAAATTCCCATTTCCAGCAAAGTAGGAATTTAGCAATAGGTTTACAGTAGCCCTCACAGTTCACGTTGCAGCATCCTTCATGCGGTAGCCTTTAACAATGGGGGAAAATAATAGCCCACAAATTATGAGAGTAATGATAGTGGATTTCATTTGTAGAATACTTAAAGATTCATAGTACTTAGGCATATATTATCTGATCTCAGTGGTAGGTTTGTTATCCTCGTTTTAAACATAAAGAAACTGAAGTTGAAAGATCACACAACTAAAAAAGACTGAGGTTAAACTTGGTCCTTGATATTGACTATAAATTTTGTGTTATTTTCATTCATGGTTTTCTATGCACTGATGGAAGTATGGCATTAATTTTAATTCTGTGAATTATCTTCATTTGACATAGAAGCATTTATCATAGAAGAAAACTCAGTAAATGCTCAGTGTACAGTATTTTCATGATGAATTAATTGAGGTACACCTCAATTATTCTTTAACAAATGCCATATTCCATGGTTAGAAATACAGTTATGCCAGTAGATAAACAATTAAGAGATGTCATCAAGGTGGCTGAATAGAGGCACCCAAAACTTGCTTCCTCTGCAAAGAAAAACATAAACAGCAAGTAGATAACCACGTGTCAAATAGAGTATCAAAAGGAAAACACTTGAATTCAGCAAGGAAGTGACAAAGGTCTATGAGATATAGAAAATTTAGATGGCACCATAGAAAGGAGGAGGAACGCAGCTCACCAGGATCAACTCAAAGCCAAGGGACTCCCTATTGTGGTGAAAAGGTAAGCAGGAGATCTCTAGCAATCCACATTTCCA
>NW_012149761.1:17090-17627 GCF_000956105.1 Propithecus coquereli
TACTGCTAAAAGGAAAAGTACAAAACATTGATGAAAGGACTTGAAGAGTATACAAAAAAATGGAAAGACATCTCATGCCCATGATCAGAAGAATTAATACTGTTAAAATGACCACCCAAAGCAATACATATATTCAATGTAATCTCTATAAAAAAATGACATTTTTTCACAGAAATAAAACAAAATTTAAATTTTTATGGAATAAATTTAGTAAATAAGGTGAAATACTGCTAAAAGGAAAAGTACAAAACACTGATGAAAGGAATTGAAGAGTATACAAAAAAATGGAAAGACATCTCATGCCCATGATCAGAAGAATTAATACTGTTAAGATGACCACCCAAAGCAATACATATATTCAATGTAATCTCTATAAAAAAATGACATTTTTTCACAGAAATAAAACAAAATTTAAATTTTTATGGAAACACAAAATATCCTGAATAACTAAAGCAATTTTGAGCAAAAAGAACAAAGCTGAAGCCGTCATAGTACCAGACTTCAAAATGTACCGCAAAACTATAATAACTAAAACAG
>NW_012149761.1:19065-19532 GCF_000956105.1 Propithecus coquereli
TTTTAAAGATACAAAATTACAGCTAAATAGGAGGAATAAATTCTAGCGTTCTATACCATTGTAGGATGACTATAGTTAATAATAATATATAGTTTCAAACAGCTAGAAGGAGGATATTGAATGTTCGCAACACAAAGAAATAATACATGTTTGAGATGATGGGTATGCTAATTATACTGATCTGATTACTATGCATTATATTTATCAAAACATCACTGAGCACTCCCTAAATATGTACATTACATGTCAACTAAAAAATAAAATAAAATAGAAAATATTTTCATGTTGTGAGACTTTGATCTGCACAGCAGATTGTGTTGATAAGCAACCCAATCTACAGCAAAGAATTCATTGAATACAACTTTCAAACAAGAAACATTAGTAAATTTCTCTTTATTATGTTGAGATTTAGCATTTATATTGACTATATAAGAAATTATTTTTAAAGAGGCTCCAAGGTACTTGGG
>NW_012149761.1:23304-23639 GCF_000956105.1 Propithecus coquereli
CCAGACACTATAAAACAAGCCCCCAGACCATGATCAAAGCCTTTTGTTACAAGGGATCCATTCGTTTTCTGTGGTGAATGCAGCTTGCTCTTGCTCTGTAAACCTATATCTTGCTCTTGCTCTCTAATTCTGTCTTTCTCTCCTCAGTTAAACCTTGTGTTATGCTTACCTCGCTTTCAGTGTGTCTGGTCATTCTTTGGCCAAAAGCACACCAAGAACTGACGTTTCGGACTGCTGATCCAACATTTTCATTCAAAACTCATAAACCTGCAGTAGGCCTTTTTGTCTTTCCCTCTTTTATACATAATTTTGGTATATGATTTGAAGGAGTTTGA
>NW_012149762.1:0-364 GCF_000956105.1 Propithecus coquereli
GCCTAAGTATACAGTGTTTATAAAGTCTGCAGCACTGAAAAGTAATGTCCTAGGCCTCCACATTCACTCACCGTTCCCTCACTGACTCACCCAGAGCAACTCCCAGTCATGGAAGCTCCATTCATGGAAAGTGCCCTACAGAGGTGCACAATTTTTTAATCTAATGGAAATACATAAAAATAAAGGGGTTTTATTGCAAAAGTGATTATAAGAGTCTATAAATATTCATCTGTTTTCAAGGGAGGGTAATACCAGGTTTACTGTGGCAGGTGGCAGCATGGAGCTTTATGAAGTGGCAGCGTACTGTGATATAAGCAGCAGATGAAAGAGGACAAAGAAATCATTCTGTTCTAATACAGCATTA
>NW_012149762.1:1927-2316 GCF_000956105.1 Propithecus coquereli
GTCACAAGAAGAATCGAGGTACAGGATAAAGTGACTGATAGTGTGACTTCAAGTGGATTAGGAAAGACTGCCTGGAAGAAATAGTATGGAAATATAAAAAATAGGTTGTTTCGTAAAATGCAGGCATATATGGATGATGGAGTGTCAGGCAAGAGACATATCATGAACAATGCATTAAGTTAGAAAATTGCCAGGTACATTTGGAAAACAATATTAATCTCAACTGGTGACACTAAAGTATTTAATATATGGGAGTGTGGGGTATGCATTGTAAATGTAAGGTATTTCCAGGTCATACCATATGTAAAGAGTTGGATTTTGTTCTGTGGACAGCATGTTCAGGGATTTTAGGAACATATAGCCTCAGAAATTATGTGCCTGTGAATCCC
>NW_012149762.1:2366-2821 GCF_000956105.1 Propithecus coquereli
GTCACAAGAAGAATCGAGGTACAGGATAAAGTGACTGATAGTGTGACTTCAAGTGGATTAGGAAAGACTGCCTGGAAGAAATAGTATGGAAATATTAAAAATAGGTTGTTTCGTAAAATGCAGGCATATATGGATGATGGAGTGCCAGGCAAGAGATATATCATGAACAATACATTAAGTTAGAAAATTGCCAGGTACATTTGGAAAACAATATTAATCTCAACTGGTGACACTAAAGTATTTAATATATAGGAGTGTGGGGTATGCATTGTAAATGTAAGGTATTTCCAGGTCATACCATGTGTAAAGAGTTGGATTTTGTTCTGTGGACAGCATGTTCAGGGATTTTAGGAACATATAGCCTCAGAAATTATGTGCCTGTGATTCCCAATACCAAACATTTTGTGTATAAATTTGGTGGTTTGCATTAATTTCCAAGAAATTTAATAATATAT
>NW_012149762.1:2871-4351 GCF_000956105.1 Propithecus coquereli
ATTTAAAAAATATATTTAGTAAGGCTGTAGCTGACATAGATAGTGATTCCCATGATGGATCTGAGCAAAGTAAATTGAAAACTTTCTGGAAAGGATTTACCTGTTAAGATGCCATTAAGAACATTTGTAATTCATGAGAGGAGGTCAAATTAACATTAACTAACCCTAACATGCATGAGGATTAGAAGTTGATTCTAACCCTCACACATGACTTTGAGGGGTTCAAGACATCAAAAGAGGGAGTAACTGTAGTTGTGATAGAAATAGCAAAAGGATAAGAATTAGAAATGGAGCCTGAAAATGTGACTGAATTGTTCCAATCTCAAGGTAAAACTTTAACAAATAAGCAGTTGCTTCTTAGAGATGAACAAAGAAAGTGGTTTCTTGAGATGGAATCTACCCCTGGTGAAGATGCTGTGAGCATTGTTGAAATGGCAGCAAAAGATTTAGAATATTACATAAACTTAGTTGCTAAAGCACAGACAGGGTTTGAGAGGAGCGATTTCAATTTTGAAAGAAATTTTACTGTGGGTAAGATGCTATCAAACAGCATCACATGCTACAGAGAAATCTTCCATGAAAAGAGAGTCAGTCGATGCCACAAAGGTCATTGTTGTCTTATACTAAGAAATTGCTACAGCTCTAACCTTCAGTAATCACCACCGTTATCGGTCAGTTGCCATCAACATTAAGGTAAGGCCTTCTATGAGTAAAAGTTTATGACTTGCTGAAGGCTCAAATGATCATTAGCATTATTTAGCAATAAAGTATTTTAATTAAGGTATGTGCATTGCTTTTTAAGACATAATCATATTTTTCACTTAATAGACTATAGTGTGAACATAACTTTCCTATGCAACTGAAAAATCAAAAAAAAATAAAAATAATGTCACTTATTTTACTGCTATTTTCACTTTATTGTGTTTGGAACCAAACGAGCAATATCTCTCAGGTATGCCTGAATTCCTGGTTTTCTGTTGTCCTTAAGCTTAATACCCTGCTGTGATCTTAGAATGACTTCCAAAATTCTATGTGGTTTGGCACCAACCTCCTCCTCCATCTATAGCTCACGTGATATTCCCCTTTCTCTTTGTTTTTAGACAGTCACACCACCATTCAGTTTCTTTTGTGTGCCACTTCTTGTGCACACAGAGATTCAGCTGTTTTTGTAACTGGACTACTCATCTCTTTTCTCAGTTAACTAACATTATAACATTTTTCATATCTTCCTTCCCTTAAGAAAAGTTCCTAAGCACTCTGACTAGCTTAAATTTTTTATAAGCTACCAATGCAAGTGCCTTGCACTCATTTTCCTTGCAGAGTTAGAATTTTACTTTCCTTTTTATGGCTTTCCTTTATGTGCTTTGTCTGTTCGGCTACATTAGCATTCATCATCTTTTTTGCATCTTTGTCTTTGTCATCTACTACTAAAACAAAAACCAAGAATAGGGAGAATGGGAATACTGTGTTATTTTTGTTC
>NW_012149762.1:17496-17888 GCF_000956105.1 Propithecus coquereli
AGTTGGGAATATTAGTTTAGACGGGTATTTATTTTCATTAATGTACAAATAGATACAAAAATAATTGCATATGGAAAAATATACATTTTAGCTCTGTGTACTGAAGAGCCGGAGGCAGTGACATCTCAGCAACAACTAGCATACATAGCAACCATTATTTAGTTTCTAAATACCATTTTTTTTTCAATAAAAGGAACTGGGTTCCCTGGAATAATGGTAGATTCTAGGGCTGGAGCAGAGAAAATATGAGATGACTCTGAATCACCTTGTAGTGCGATAAAGTAAAGGAATTTTTTAAAAAAACAAAACAAAACAAAAATTATGAATCCACTATAAAAGAATACAAAAGCCCCCATGGCCAATGGCCAAAGATGGAACAACGTGAGGAACAA
>NW_012149763.1:0-499 GCF_000956105.1 Propithecus coquereli
GCTGGAAGTCCTGGCCACAGGAATCAGGCAAGAGAGTAGAATTAAAGGCATACAAATGGGAAAAGAAGAAATCAAAGTCTCACAATTTGCTGATGATATGATATTATATCTAGAAAACCCCAAGGATTCAACCAAAAGGCTCCTGGAATTGATAAATGAATTCAGTAAAGTCTCAGGATACAAAATCAATACACACAAAGCAGAGGCTTTCATATAGTCAATAGAAGTCATACTGAGAACTAAATCAAAGATTCAATTCCCTTCACAATAGCAACAAAGAAAATAAAGTACCTAGGAATATATTTAACCAAGGAGGTAAAAGACCTCTACAGGAAGAACTATGAAACATTGAGGAAGGAAATAGTAGAGGACATAAACAGGTGGAAAACCATACCATGTTCGTGGGTCGGTAGAATCAACATTGTTAAAATGTTTATACTACCCAAGGTGATCTACAGATTCAATACAATTTCTATTAAAATACCAACATCATTCTTCA
>NW_012149763.1:3792-4287 GCF_000956105.1 Propithecus coquereli
CTATCAAAACACCAATGACATTTTTCACAGAAATAGAAGAAAAATTGCTAAAATTTGTATGGAACCACTAAAGACCCAGAATAGCCAAAGCCATCTTGGGAAATAGACAACAAAATCGGAGGAATCACAGTATGTGACATCATATTATGCTACAAATCTATAGTAATCAAAACAGCATCATGCTGGCATAGAAACAGACACATAGACCAACTTAAGAGAATAGAAAAGCTAGAAATAAATCCATTTTTCTGAGCTTTGACAAAGCTAATAAGAACTACACTGGGGAAAATATACCCTCTTCAATAAATTACACTGGGAAAATTGATAGCCACATGCAGAAGAATGAAATTGTTCCCCTATATGTCATCATATACAAAATTCAACTAAAAATACATTAAACACTAAAACATAAGACCCAAAGTTATAAAAATTCTAGAAGAAAATTTAGGAAATCTAGCAAATCTCTCTTGGACATTGGTCTAGGCAAGGGGTGGG
>NW_012149763.1:5455-6084 GCF_000956105.1 Propithecus coquereli
ATTACTTTTTGATCCAGCAATCTCACTACTGGGAATCTACCCAAAGGAAAAGAAATCAATGTATCAAAGGGATAACTGCACTCACATGTTTATTGAAGAACTAATCTTAATAGCCAAGATAAGAAATCAACCTAAGTGCTCATCAATGGATGAAATAAATGGATAAAGAAAATGTGGTACATATACACAATAGATTAATATTCAGCCATAAAAAGGAATAAAATCATCTCATTTGCAGCAACATGGATGGCACTAAAGTTTATCATCTTAAGTGAAATAAGCCAGGCACCAAAAGACAAATATCACTGGCCTCTCTTAAACATGGGAGCTGAATAATTTGAGCACATGGAGTAGAGAGTATAAAAATAGATAATAGGGACTAGGAACAGCGAGTTGGGGGAAATGGAAGGATGGAGAGAGGTGGGTTAAAGTGTACATGATACAATAAAGTATAGAAGGAATAAATTCAATGTTTGATAGCTGAATAGGATTACTATACTTAACAAAAATGTATATTACTTAGCTGATGGACACCCTGAATTCTCTGACTTAATCACCATGCATTATAAACATGTAACAAAATTTCCCATGCACTCTGTAAATTTGTACCCAAAAATAAATACCACATT
>NW_012149763.1:8964-10153 GCF_000956105.1 Propithecus coquereli
AGTAAAAATATATATGGCTTTATCTGTAAAATTAATACAACCTAAGCATGACTAGGTTAAGAGGAACTATACAGAAGATAAGTCATTCGGCGAAATGACGTATAACGAAATTAAAATGATTCTTTAAACACCTAGAAGGAAAGAGATCATCATCTCATTTGAAGAAATCTGAAAGTTTGGTTCTCTAATACTACTCCTTAGATAATAACGTTATTATGACTTTATTAGTGTGTGAAAGAAACGTCACTTAAACCTTTAGCCAAAGTGCCAGTGCTTGCTTTGTCATTTAGCAGTTTTCTCATTTCTAATTTTTTCCCTTCAAACAGTTTGCATATTCCACAGGCTCATTTTTATGTTGATCTTTTTTACCATACCTAATTGAATGTAATGGGATGATTTGGCTCATTCTGTGCACAGTGTGGTCTCTGCAGGCATGCTTCTCAATGTATTTTAATATCCTAAAAGAAAACCCTATTACTGCAAGATAACTTTTAGATTAAAATGTAAACATGCCAGTCTATTCGCTTACCTTGCTTGGAATCTCAGGAGTCATGGGACGGAAACTCTTAGGATCTGATATGAACATCTTTGAAATAAGCATAATGAACTTCGCATGATAAAGTCCCAAATGAGTCTTTTTCTTTCTTCTGAACATATAGAGAGGCTATGCACTTTTTATCATATTTAACTAATTCACTCTCATATTTTGGCTGCAGAAAAGTAGATAGAGATTGTTTAGAGGATATACATGGATTTTAACAAAACTCAACAAATAGGAGGAAGGTAGAGGCTAAGTCAGAAAGTCAAATAGAACTAAGCAAAAGTCAGAACTTTACAGGTCTGTATGTCTATTTCTAGATGCCACAGATGTGATAAAAATGATTATTTAATAATTAGGAAACTAAATTTAAGAAAAAAGAAGTGAGGTCACAAAGCATCATAAATACTAAAAACTAATTCAATGGCATAAAAATGTAGTAATCAGATCTTCATAATTTCAAGTTAAAAAAGGAAATCTTGGAGTCAGCCTGATTGACAAGAAAAAGTATCAAATTCATTTGAAGGGAGTTTAAAATTTTTTTGTATATATGTGTTTATGTGGCTGATAGTTTGTATTTCAAGGCTTCGTCTGTGAGTAACTAGAGTTACATGGAAAATTTTTATGCTATACTTTGAGTACATGCAAATC
>NW_012149763.1:13613-14170 GCF_000956105.1 Propithecus coquereli
ATAAAAAATTGGATAAATTTACAGGCTATAAAATCACATATAAAAATTAATTACATTTTCATACACTAACACTGAACTATCTGAAAAGGAATTAAGAAAACGATCTCATTTATAATAGCATCAAAAAGTATAAAATACTAAAGAATAAATTAACCAAGGAGTCAAAAATCTTGTATACTGAAAACTACAAAACATTATGAAAGAAACTGAGAAGACACAGGAAAAATGGAAAAACATTTATATTCATAAATTAGATGATGTAATATTGCTAAAATGTCAATCCTAACCAATGTGCCCTTCAAAATCAATGCAATCCCTATCAAAATTTCAATGATAATTTTCACAGAAATAAAAGAAAATCCTAAAATATATAGAGAAACACAAAAGACCCCAATTTGCTAAAGCAATCTTGAGAAATAGGAACAAAACTGGAAGCATCATGCCTTCTGATTTTAAAATATATTGCAACTCTACAGTATTTACATTGTGTAGTACTCACTTAAAGGCAGACACAAAAACCAATGGGGCAGAGTCAAGAGCCCGGAAATAAACCCTCA
>NW_012149764.1:0-116471 GCF_000956105.1 Propithecus coquereli
TTTGCATGAAATTCAGTATCTGAGAGCTCTAAGTTTGTAACTGCTGTTAATTTCCTCCAAAGAGAACACTTCTGTTAAGGTGACCATAAAATTTATTGTTCATTTGTAATTAAAATGAGCAAGAAAAATGATAAAATTATATAATTTTGAAATATTTACTTATTGAATACTGAATGTTAACAGTTCTATTAAAAATAACTTTCATATACAAAATTCCTTCTAAAATAATACATATCAGTTAATATAAACCAAAAAATTTTTAAAAAGTATTTGTTGATTATAGAAACACTAAAAATGACATACCCAAAATAATTATTCTTGTTATTATTCAGGTACTTTAATCAGCCTTTTTAGCCAAATGTGTTTCTTATTCCATGTCACTGATATTTTCCCTAAAACATATATTTTTAATATGACCATATTATTATTTTTAAATAGCTTGAATTTGTCTTTAAAGTAGCATTTTATAGTTATTAACTTTGACATTTCAATACTTTCACTGACTATTCTGTAGAACATAATATTTTTTATAGAAAAAATATTTTCTCTATAGAAAAGCTCAGAGATAATTTTACCAAATAATATTTTTGGTTATAATTTTTTTATACTGAAAGGAATAAATATTCCAGTCTAAATATTTTCATAAATATTGTTATATTGTTTCTATTCAGTGCATCTTTCTTTTTCTCCTATGGTTGTCCAATTGTTCCAGCATCATCTATTGAAAAGACTATCCTTTCTTCATTGAATTTCTTTTGTACCTTTGTCAAAAATCAATTGAGTATATTTGTGTTGATTTATTTCTGGATTCTCTATTGTGTTCTATTGATCTACAAGTCCATTCCTCTGCCAATACCTTATTGTATTGATTATTATAGCTATAAATTCAGTCTTAACACCAGATAGAATGATTCAATTCCTATCAATTAACACTTCTTTTTCAGAATTGTTTTGCTCCTTTGCCTTTCCATATAAATACTAGAATAAGCCTGTCTACATTTACAACAAATTTTGCTGGGAATACAACTTCTATTTATTTTGAAATAGCTTTATCAAGACATAATACACATACCATACAATTCACACATTCAGAGCATACAATTGGATAGCTTTTAATATTTCCACAGAATTTTACAGTTATCACTGTAATCAGTTTTAGCACATTTTTATTAACCCACAAAGAAATTCCGTTCCTGTTAACTATCACCCCTCAAACTCCTCATCCCCCAACCTTAGGCAACCACTTAACTAGATTGTCTTTATAAATTTGCCTATTCTGCAAATTTCATACAAAGGCAGTCTTAAAATATATGGTCCTTTGTGACTGAGCTTTTCATTTAGCATATGTTTTCAAGGTTCATACATGTTGTAGCGTACATCAATGCTTCATTTCTTTTTGTTGCCAAATATTTCATTGTGTGAAAATGCCAACTTTCATTTATCTATTCATCAGTTGATGGACATTTGGGTAGTCACACTTTTTGGCTATTATGAAAAATGCTGCTATGAACCTTCATGACAAATGAACATATGTTTTTATTTGTGTTGAGTATATAGATAGGAGCAGAATTGCTGTATCATATAGTACTTTAATGTTTATTTGAAGAACTGTCAGCCTATTTCCAACAGCAGCTGTGCCATTTTACATTCCCACTAGCAATATATGAGTGTTCCAATTTCTCCTCATCCTTCCTAACCCTATTATCTTTCTTTTTTATTACAGCCATGTTAGTGGGTTTGAAGCCATGTATTATCATGGTTTTCATATGCACTTCCTTGAAGGCTAATGATGTTGAGCATCTTTTCCTGGTGTTTTTATACCTTCTTTGGAAAAATGTCTATTTAGATCCTTTTGATTCTTTGTCCATTTTAAGATTTGATTATGTGTCTTTTTTATTATTGAGTA
The DNA here is from genome assembly GCF_000956105.1 of Propithecus coquereli. Classification (NCBI taxonomy): domain Eukaryota; kingdom Metazoa; phylum Chordata; class Mammalia; order Primates; family Indriidae; genus Propithecus; species Propithecus coquereli. Next base: position 1,907 of record NW_012149764.1, read on the forward strand.
TATACTTTTTATTTTTTATTAATATTTCTTTGTATTCAATGACCAGATGTATATTTGAAAAACTTTTCTCCCATTCTGTGCACTATATTTTCACTTTCTTAAAAATGTCCTTTGAAGCCCAAAAATTCTTAACTTTGATGATATATAGTGTATCTATTTTCGTTATTGTTATTGCTTTTGCTTTTAGTGTCATATCTAGGAAACTATTTTCCAATCCAAGGTCATGAAGAGCAAAGTTGGAGGACTCACACTTACTAATTTCAAAACTTAGTATAAAACTATCATAATCACAACATTGTGGTACTAACATAAAGATAGACATTTAGATCAATGGACTAGAACTCACAGTCCAGAAATAAATCCATGCATAGATGACCAATTAATTTTTAAGAAGGATGTCAAGAACATTTATTGAGATAAAGAATAGTCTTTTTCAACAAATGGTGCTGGGAAAAATGGATATCTGCACTCAAAAGAAAGAAATTGGACCTTTACCTAACACCCATATAAAAAACCAATGCAAAATAGATAAAAAACCTAAATGTAAGAAATAAAACCATAAAAATTAAAGAGAAAAATAGGAGTAAATCTTGACATTGGATTTGGCAATGGATTCTTATATATGACACCAAAAACATAAGCAACAAAAGAAAAAATAGATAAATTGAAATTCAACAAAATTAACATTTTTACAGCAAAGTACACTATCAAGGAAGTAAAATGAATTACAAAATGGGAGAAAATATTTGCAAATTAATTTTTTAGATAGGAGACTAGTATTCAAAATGTATAAAGAAATCCTGTAACTCAACAAAAAGATAAATGAGCCAATTAAAAAAAGGACAAAGTACTTGAAAATAGATATTTCTCCAATGAAGATATACAAATGGCTAATAAGCCCAGGAGATGGGCTTATTTAAGATGCTCAACATCATTAGTCATTAGTGAAATGCAAATCAAAAGTACAAGGAGATAGCACACACGATGTCTAGAATAAAAAAAGAGAAACAACTCAAATGTCTATTAGCCAAAGAATGGGTAAGCAAAATGTGGTATATTCACCTACTAGAATATTATTCAGCCATAGAAAGGACGTTTTGATACATGCTACAGCATGGATGAACATGAAAAACATTATGCTAAGTGAAGAAGCCACACCAAAGTTCAAATATTGTGTTGTTCCATTTATATGAATTATCCTGCTTAGGTAAATCCATAGAGACAGGAAGCAGATTAGGGTTTTCCAGGGCCTGGAGGAAGGGGAAAGTGGAGTAACTATTTAATGGGTATGAGGTTTCCCTTCAGGTTGATGAAAATGTTTTGGAACTAAATGGAGTGATGATTGTACAACATTGTGAATATACCAAATGGCAGAGAAGTGTATGTTTCGTAGTGGTTAAATTTATATAATGTAAATTTTGCCCCTAGAAAAGCAATGAAATCTAGTTTCTTGTTCATTGTATTGTCCTTAAAACCTTGCACAGGGCCTTGACGATAATTTTTCTAGAAAAGAAAAATTAAAGATCCTGAATCAATAGTAAGTCAAATGAGTCTCTAAGACAATTGGTACAAGCCAAGCACACCAGTTCAGAGGGTAACCCTAACTGCTGCAGATTAGGGTTTAAGACTATTGAGGTTTTAAAACAAAGTTGAGAGACATATTAGCCACATACTCTGTTACTAAATTTCTCATTACCCTCTCTTAGTTCTAACCCAAATCAAGCTTGCAATGGCAATGTTTTCCTCCTGCTCTCGTCCACTGAGAAGTTTTCTGTGGATTACCTGTGATTTTCTTCTACAGAAGAACTTCCCAAGGACAAATCTGAATGCACGAGTCTTATTTTTAGTCAATCAAGAAGCCAACTGTCACATTGGAATTTCCAAGAGACAACCGCCTCTTTTACCAAAGTTAATGTATGGCTCACACTTATGTTCTTCATTTTTCTTTTTCCAACATCTCACTCTAAATCAGGATTACAGACTCACGTGCTGTCACTGGTGAGGAAGGAAAAGTAAGTGTGGAGAGTGGACAGATGAAGTATGATGGGGTTAATAGCAAAATGAGATGCCTCTCCTAAGAAAATTGAACCTTTAAGACACTGTATCAGCTAAGCAAAATTTATCTACAAGCCAGAATCCAGCCCATACTCTGTAAGTTTATAGCTTCTGCAAGTAAATGAACTAATGTTATAGAAAACTGTTCCTGTAATAGTACTCAAAAGGTTTCATGAAGATAATACAGATTAGAAAGATTGCTCTTTGTTAAATGCAAAAAATTTGAAACAAATTTTTTTGTAAGCGATCATACTTTTAATTCATTTGTGACCTTTATTTTATGGAATCATAGAACTTTAGATCTGAATGGAAACTTTGAGTCTCATTTTCCACTTATGTGCAGGAAGCCTTTCTGACAGAGGCCCCCAAGCTTCATGTAACACTTCATTAATGAGGACTTCACAATACATACAGGCAGGTATTTAATTACTGCTCTCTCGTGTTTGGAAGTCATTTGGGCGGTGGAGCTGTGCTCTACTTCCTTGTCCAATTCTCCTGTCCCTCTTGGTTCTTTCTGCTTGTTTTGAAACAAAGTGAATTCATTCCTGCTTCTGCAAGTTTTTCCTTTGAATGTTTGAAGATCTCTCTCCAACTTCTCTTTGGGTTTATCTTTTCCAGCCTAAACTGTTCCAGTGTATTCAGCCTTTCCTCATTCTGACATGATTTGCGGTTAGTTCCTTACTTATAGCACTTTACCCTCCAAAGGCTCTCTCCTTCATCATTACCCTTTGGACTTCCGGTTTATTTAGAACCAAACGTGCAATCCAAAGAAAATATAGAAACAATGCACAGTGAGACTGGTACTTCCAGTGCTCTAAAGTTCAGCATTTTTCATCCCCTTAAGATTTTATGCTGCATGAAGGCAAGAACTCTGTTTTTGTTGTTCATGGTATTGTTCTCAGCACCTTGCACAGTGCCTGGAAGGTATATTAATAGATTTCCAACACATAATTGTTCAATCATTAAACAAATAATGCACCCATGTCACTGTCTCTTTGTTGGCCAGCTACTTATAGGGGCTGGGAACCAAATTTTGTAACACCTGTTCCTGTCGGGATGTCCAGTTTTCTGTCTTCTTTTCTCCCCTCCCCCAGCATCTTTCCCTTGCTCAATCTCTTCCTTTTGAAAATTTCTCCCAATATTTAGAGACTTAAAAATTACAAACTAGTGAACTCATGAGAGCATGTGGGTTTAAATGCCATCTGTTCAGTTTTAGGAGAATACTGTCCTCCGGCCTTCACAGTAGTCTTCATCCGAAGTCTGTTGTAACATGTGCAAAAACTGGAACTAGAATAGAGATACTTTACCTCTTAATTCCTAGATTGTTGCAGAGCTCTTTCTTTTCCTTTGTGTGTACATATGAGTGTGTGCATGTGTGTGTGTGTGTGTGTGTGTGTGTGTGTGTGTGTGTGTGTGTGGTGTGTATATGTATAGCACGTGCAAGTTTATGGGATGGAGAATGAGACTTCTGGCCTGGGAGCCAGGCTGATTGACTGTATACAGCAGTGGTCACCCAATACTGATCAACGAGATCGACAAAACAGAACCACCAGGCGTATCTGTAGATTCTGTGACCTCTTCTCACACCTCCAGAATCTAAAACTTCATGGGGTTTAGGAATTTGCATTTTTAACAAAAAACTCAATTATTCTTCTCTACAGGCTGGAAAGAGGACAAGGTTTTTGTGTGATTGTTATTTTGTCTGAGATATTAACTAGGGAAAATAAGCCATCTAGGGGGAAGTTTTTTGATGGAGGGAGAGGTGCCGGAAGTGAGCAGTAGGTTTGCAAAAATACCAGGTGACAGGATTTCTACAAACTAAGGAAACAAAGGAACAAATCAAAAGTAATTCACAGGTCTGAGGCCATGTAATTGGGGGCAAATGGCCATGCTTATTTAGGTGACTGGCTCCTGGCGGTATTCACAGGGACTTGCACAGTAAAATGATTCATATGAATATGGATGGCAAGTAGACATTCAAAATCTGAGCAGTTACAAAAATATATTCAGGTACCTCTATTTTAAAAACAGAATCATTAAAAAGAGTGCTGAATTTATTAGCATAGGAAGATGTCCATGGCAAATTAAGTGAGAAAGGCTGGCTTAGATCATGAAAGGATAAAGAAAAGAGGAGTAGTTACTATGACAGTTTTCTTAGTGCCTAACTTTTTGGGACAGAAAGGGGCTAGGGATTGGAGGGTAGCAGGAGTGATTTTCTGGGATGTTGGTGGTGGTCTATTTATTGGCCCCAGTGTTGGATACACAAGGCCAATATGGGTTATGATAATTCATCAAGATGTATGTTGATATGTGCACTTCCTGATTGTGTGGTATCTTTTTCAAAAAAAAATGGCTAAATTTTGAACTTTTAATGCTAATAGCTTATGGTTTGAGTTGTCTCAAATTCATTTAGGAAGAATGCTCCAGTCTACCTTCTTAATTCCTGGAATAGAAACTTTAAATGTTTACCTTTGTTTACGGCTCATATGATTTTATTTTAAATATGTGCCATTAGGAATCTCTTAAATAATTTGCTAGTTTAATAAAACACACTACACTCTAGAGCTGAATCAGGATTCCTTGGCTTAAAACTAGTCCCTGGATCTTTGTTCTCTGTCATTCTCTTAGTATTTCTTTTTTCATTAAAGATTCTTTTCCCCCCACTTATTATTTTATGTTTCTTTTCTTTAATTATAAAAGCTGATATCTTATAGGTCTATAGCACTGTGTGGTTTACAAGCAGCTTTTGTCTGCACTGTTTGGTTTGATTTCGTATTTAGAATATTTCTCTAAGGCAGTAGAGAGGTCACCACCAACCTCTCTGTGTCCCGGGCTCCTCATACATGACATGAGTGAAATTAACTTAGCTATTGTCATACAGCTAGTGATGGGTGGAATTGGGAATCAAACTCGGATCTTGTAGTATAATAAGTGCAATGCCCTACCCACTACATCGATGTTTCTTTTTCAAGGGTAAAGACAAAGGTCCTCCTTCATTTGGAGGATCCATTTTATTTTTTGGATTACTGGTTCTTGGTAGAATGAAAATTTCTTTAGCTCTGAACTATAGGGCCCAATTGTCATCCTTTATTTCTACTTTGTAGAGAAATGTACAGGTATTTAAATAAAAAATTTAAAATTTTACATTCAATTGTAATACACATAAAGAAAAGTATACATTGGCATGTGTAGCTCAATTGATTTTTCACAACCAAATACAACCTTGCAACCTGCAGCCAAAACAAGAAATTCAGTGTTTACTAGCACCTAGAAACTTCTCTCATGTTAATTTCTTTCTTTCTTTTTTTTATTTCAGCATATTGCATGGGTATAAATGTTTAGGTTACATATATTGCCTTTGCCCCACCAAGTTAGAGCTTCAAGCATGTCCATCCCCCAGACGGTGCACACCACACCCATTAGGTGTAAATATACCTATCTCTCCCTCCCCCTCATGTTAATTTCTAATCAATATCCACACCCAAGGCCAATCACTATCATGACTTTTGGTACCTGTTTTTGTACTTCATGTAAATGGAATCATACAAGATGCATCTTTTGTGTCTGGCTTCCCTAGCTCAGTGTTACATTTGTGAGATTTGTGCACATTGTTATTTGTACTTCCAGAATATTCGCTCTCTTTGCTGTACAGTATTCATAGTATGACTAGATCACAATTTTTCTATCAACTGTTGATGGACATTTGGTTAGTTTTTTGGCTTCAGGTTATTAATACTAGAATACTGTGATCACCCTAGTCCAGGTCTTTTGGTGAGCAGATGTACACATTCCTGTTGGGTATATAGTTAGGGGTGGAATTGCTGGGTCCTAGCTTATGAATGTGTTCAGATTTAATAGATATTGCTGAAAATTTTTCCACAATGGTTTGTATTCCCACTACCCCATGACAGCTAGGTTGAAAGAAGGCTGGGGAAATAAATGCCCTATTCTTCTTTGTCTTCTCTCTCATTTCTTGCTTGTACTTTTCATCGTCTGAGCCCCACCTGAAGCTGGGATGATGTATTACTTGAGGTCAGCCTCCAGGATGCAGAAAAACGTGAAGCAGAGTGATTCCGGACATATGACAACCATCCCATGCTCCTGGCAAAATTGTTGATTTTCTTCTCTATGTGGATTTTGAGCTCCTCTCTTATTTTTACTGATTTACAAAAGCATTCTTTTGAAGTAGAAGGAAGTAGCCTATTAAATAGGCTAAATATGGTTATGTGAACTTTTTCTCTTTTATATTCCTAAAGTGTTATCATATTTAGGAATGGCACTTTTGAACACATCACTCTTAGGTCTGTAATGAGAACATGCTTCTCCATACTGCCATCCATGTTTTAAATGTTGCATACTCAGTGCTTGCATTGTTTCAGACACAAAGTCTTGGGGAATATGAAATAATAAATACATAATGGTAAAATAGGACCACAATAGCACAACTCTAACCACCCTAGTTTAGAAAAAGGAAGGTGAGAAAGGGAAGGGACTATGACGGCATTACCATGTGTTACTTGCTTACTATGTGCCAGGCATTGTGTTATGTGTAAGTTTCCCACAAAATAAGAATGGTTCCCAGGATCCTGATTCCTTAACATGTGATCCACTGCAGATGCTGCCATACCCACTTGATTCTATCATCTGTAGTCTATCAAGAAAGGGGAAATATGGGGTACAGATGTGGGCTCTGGGATGTGTGCTTAAGTTGCAGGAATAGGTTGCTCAATCCCAGTATGTCTACACCTGTCCATCTGTACCTAAGTCAGCACCTCTGGCTTTTGAGGGCCTCCCATGACCAGGAGGCAAAAGATGAAAACACATGAGCCTGGATAACAGATGATCCCCTCCAACGTGCCAGTGGATTGCTGCAATGTTACAGCCTCTCATAGGAGGGGCACTATGGGATAGTGGAGAAGTAAACACTCCCAGTGGGCAGAATTGACGCACTATATCTTGTCGGAAGAAGAAATGGCCAAGGTCAAGGTTTACTCTGATTTCTGGACAGCAGGCAATGGTCTGACCAGACAGTTAGAATACCATAATGAGCAAAATTGGGGAACTGATGCTAACTGTATCATAGTAAGCAGAGGAACAATTGATTTATGGGAAAGAGGGTGTGTGTGTGGCCCAGAGCAACTGTAATAGATTTATTCTGTGGCAACTTCCTGCTCACCATTCTCTGGGAAGAGCCTTGCTCAGAGGTCTTGCTGGTAGGTGGTAGGGCACATTTAACTGGTCATTCTTACATCCAATGACCCACCCAACACAGCAGATAAGACTGGCATGTGGGGGAGGGAAGATGAGAGTTGTCTGAGACGAGACAAATTCTCAGAGAATTTGAACTTAGACACCATGGAAAGTCGCAGATGGGTTTCAGGAATTCTAGAAGCAGACACAGAGAGCATGCCAGGTTGATGGTAGAACACTAGCTTCCAAACACAAGGTACCAGGGCTGCCTGGACTTCAGAACACCCCTGCACTTCCTTTTCCTGACAACTATAGCGGTGCCTCATTTTTCAGTTTGGCATCTGGGAAGTCTGTATCCCTACAACAAAACCTGGAAGTTTAATTTACCTAGATTAACTGTATTTTTATGCTTTCAATTAATAAATGCTTGGCATTAAATCTTAAAACAGTTAAAAACCACTTGTTGGGTATTAAGTTTTTAGGGATTGACAATCTACAGTTTTTTGCTCACATTTTAGCACTGAAAACGTTTTAAAAGTAAGTTATGCTATTTACTTTAATAAATGCTATAATTTAAATAAATACAAGGAACACTAAAAGCAAAACAAGGAAGTGGCCAAGTCTATTGGGAGTGAGTTTACCGTGAAGTTAATGATGCTTAAAGGTCAGAGTCTTTCACTTGCATGGAAACTTCCTACGCTCTGGAGGGACCCTAGTGGTCATGTTTGTGTAAATTTTGCAAAAGTAAGGTATTTTAACTGCAATTACTGAAAAAAAAAAGTATTCTTTTAGGTTTAAAGAGCTTCTCACACTGCAATTATTTATCCTTTGGGTTGTTTCCAGTTCTAGAAATGTTAATGCTCAACAAGATCAGGAAGCTTGCAAGATTTTGCAGCTGAGAAGATGAGAACATGGTAGAAGAAAGAGAAGGAAGCAATAATATATATTTGGAGAAAAGGTAATACAGTGGGTGAGAATAAAAAATGAAGTATTATAAAAATGCATAGTTGAAATGATTGAAAACAGTTTCTAAAATGTCAGAGTTAGACTAGAAAGGAGGTGGAGGAAGAGAAAAATATTTGCATCACCTACTGCTTAAAGCATCCATTCTCATTGTGTCTCCACTGAGGAAAAGACGAGACACCGTCCAGAAGAAACAGGAACCAGTTGGAATTTTCCCAGCACCTTCTGCACGTGCTTGTGTAAATGTGCACGCATTAAGCACTGCTTAGTGTAGGTCAGGGGTATGAGGTCCAATGTGGCAGGGAGGGGCCCTTTCTAAATGCACACATCCTCATGAGCTATGACTCCCCAGCCACTGATCCCACACTTTTTCAAGAAGTGCAACATAACCCACAGCCAGTCAGCTCTGTGATTTCAGCCTGTGGCTTTGCACGCCCATAACCCTAGAGTCTTGGCAGCAGTTGCCCTATCACCCCTGCTCCATAATTCTTATTCGGGCGTGAGAAACTTTTAAATTGCATTTGGGGCTGAGACTTCAGCAGCAGTAAGTCAAATCCAAGAAATATGCGTGCAACATTGTACGTGTGTTTCCATAAAGCTGTTGTGTCAAACAGACATCAGTTAGCTGATTGCCCCAAAGGCGGCCACTTATAGATTTCACACATTAAGGAAGAACTACTTCTTTCTATGTTTCCCAAAACCATGGCCCTGGTTGGACAGACATGGAACCATGACAGAAGCTCGTGACTTGAAACCCCTACTTCAAGAAGAGTTCTCACCGTGGCTGCTCTGTGGTCTGTCTGCATGTAGAAGTGTGCATTCAACTTCATTGTTAATGAAGCTCTTTCCAAAGGGGCAATAGTCACTTTCTGCTTCCCATAGCTGGCATCGTCTGACACCAGCAAGTCTGGGCAAAGGGCACCCCATAAATACGTAGGAATTAGGACTACTGCCTTTGTCTCCACCCCACCTCCAGTCTAACAGAATTGACTCCAGGTATATTAGCAATAATAAAAGAGATTGAGTCAGGAATAGGTGTGATTCAACTAAGTTTGTGTTGGCTTAATGAATTAAACATTTCTTAGGCCTCTTGTAAGGCTACTTTAAAGCCACTAATTAAACCCCAGATTTTCTATCCCACTTTTCAGGGCAGGGAATCCAATTTATTGCCTTGTGATGTAGAGAATATAGACTAATTTCTCACTCCTATGTGCTTCATGGATCCTTCAAGTCAATGCCAGTAATGGCTCTCCAAGCCCATATCCTGATAAGCTTCCACCAGGACCTGAAAACCAGGGATGAAGCCAGGGTATTTAGTGTGATTAAGATTTTTATGCATGGCCACTCAGAGGAAAACTTGGAGGTCAGATCAGAGGACAGAGGAGAGAAAGGGACACTAATTACCATCTTATCCAACCCAGTTATTTAATAGATGAGGAAACTGAGGCCCAGAGAAGTTAAGAAATGTGCCCAGAGTCACAAAATTATTTAATGAGAAACTCAGGACATGTATCCAATCATTCCTTTCCTTGCTCCATCACCTGTCCCTCCAGTACACAGGTGAACTTTATTTAAGAAAATTGCTGTCTTCAGTCTCAGCAAACCCCATCACCCTCTTCACGATACCTTACTCTCCTTCCCTTTAGGTGCTAACTCCTTCCTGTTTTCCATCTTCTGTTTGATTGAAACATGCCTCTGAATAAAGACAGCTTGCTTTAGTGGTAGCTCAGGTCACACCCTTCCTGGGCATTTTTTATGGAAAGACTTATTCTAATGCAAGGTTTTTGATAGGGCACTCATTGCAGAACCTTGATAAATACTCATAGATATACACCTCCTAGGCCTGTGTGTAAAACCAACTCAATTATGACGACATTTGATGCTTCACATCAGGCAGAGAGCATTTGTGTAGGTACATTTTCTTAAGAGGCGGACAACATGAGCAAATGTATTACTGAGAAACATTCTGTCTAGAACTCTTCCAGCAAGAAAGATGCTCTTTCTGTTCCAAAACATTACTGAATTACTCTCTAAGTGAATTCTGAGATCATCAGATTCCAAAAATGTGTACTTTACAATCTTTCTTGGAATGCCTGCGTGCCACAGACACCACCGCACTAATTCAGAAAGAAAACAAAACAAAACATCCCCTGGTAACAAGCAGCTACTCACACACACACACTTTATGGAACATATTGAAGATGGGCAAACTTTCATTCATTCAATTTATTCAACAACTATTAAAGCATCCATGCTGCGTCAGGTTCTCTGCAAGATGCTCTGTGTATAGCATGAACAAAACAGAAAGGTCTTGCTCTCTTATAGTTTATATTCTATAGATGGAGGACAGAAGAAACAAATAAAATTACATAAAGTTGGATAGGATTCTCTGTAGAGCAAAATAATACAACAATAATGAAAAACTATTTTATAGTATGTGGTCTAGTAGTCGAGATGAGATAACAGTTCATCAGACCTCTGGATGGATTTCAGAGAAAGGTCATATAGATAACATGTCGGGAGAGAATATTTCAGGCAGTGGGACAGCAAATGCAGAGGTCTGAGATGAGAATGCAGTTTGCATTTTGAGGAAGGACAAGGAAGCCGCAGTGGCAGGAGAGGAGTGAGTGGTGGGAATCAAGACCAGAGGAAGAGAGGGCCACCTCTTTGGGGACCTCACAAGCCATTGTAAAGATTTCAGATTTTGCTCTATGTGAGATGGGAAAGAGGAGACAAAGGCACAAGTAAGAGGAGGGAAAAGGGAAAAGGGGAAGATCAGCAAGATGGTGAAGGTCAACACCGAATGATACCGCTACCCTCCTGACCTTCCACTTCTTCATTAACATTATTAAACCTGGAAAGGGCTTACCATAAATAATTACATTTTGGGAATCTGTGAAAGCCAACCTGGACACTTCGTATGCCTTAGGTTAAAGCAGCAACAGCTCTTCAGGATGCAAGAATATGAATATATATATATATTAGATTGCTTTGGATTACAGAAATAGAAACTTAAACTGATCTTAATGTCAAAATAAATTCCTTAACTCATGTGACTCAAAGTCCACCAGTATCATGAACTTCAGGCATAGTTTGATCAAGGTTCTGGATACACGTTTGTGATTCTCTCAGATATATGTGTTGACGCCATCCTTAGGCTGGCTTCTTTCTCAGTAGACTGACAACTGCTGTGCTCACCATGTGATTCATTCAGACAAAAAAAGAGAGCTTCTCTTTTACTAAAGTCTGAAAAGTCCTGGCCTTCACAATGATCATAGTCAGCTTTACGGCTGACTATGACTTTGGATAACTTGACCTCTTTGACATTTAGATGATATGCCTGGCCAATAGGAGTAGCTCAATAGATGGTAGGTCTTATCACTACTAGTGTCATCATGATCATGGTCATCATCTTCCTCATTTTCAAATTGAGACAAGATTATGATGCCCAGAGTGAAAAGATTAGTTAGGAAGCATTTCTTGTTCACTATTGTCTTAATGTACTTGACAGGATGGAGAAGGACCATTTATACACAGATGGTTTCATACACACTCTGCCATGGGCACATTTAACTTTAATAAAATGGCCCCAGCTAGTCTTTTATTGCTGTGGTTGATTTTGCTATTGTGGCATGTTAATAAAGCATACTAGCCCTGCTTCTCTAATTATAGTGGATTAGAGCAGGGATGCATGCATGAGACCAAAGCAACAGCCACAGAGAGATTGGGTACCAAGATGCTCAAAAACCTCAAGAGGGAAAACATTGTACACAGGAGTGTTCGTTATCCAGGGGCAGCATATCTACCCCCAATAACCTTCTCTTTTGGGGAGCATAAATGCCATGTGTGGTAGTCATTGGGGGTGTTGACTGTCATTTCAGTTCTCTGTCATTCCAAACACATGGTAAAATACCAGTTTTTCACCTTCTTGAACTTACATGTGGTTATGGACTTACTTTGACCAATAAAATTTCAGATGGAGTGATGTGTGCTACTTCTGGGTAGAAACATTTAATTGCCCAAACACTGCAGTGTCCTCCTGTCCCTTGTTGTCATGATTTTGGAAAATATATTGAGATGCAGTCTCTTTCAGCCTATGTCTTGGAATGAAGAACACTAAAGTAGAGCCCATAGCCAATCTGCAACAGACATGTGGTGTGAGCAAGAAATAAACTTTTGTTGTTTTAAGCCATTGAGATTTTGAGGTTTTGAAGCAAGTTCACCATGCACTGGTTACCATGTCAGTGCACTGCATTTTGAGCTGCACTTTTACTACCTGCCCAAGTTTGGTTGGACAGATGCCCATACACACAACAAGTTACATGTAGCGGGTTTACTACTTTCAGGTAGGCAGCAAGGGACAAAATAAGCCTAGAATACATGATGAGCTGGTCTCCCAAGGCTCAGGAAAGTTGCCACGGTTGGATGGAATCTTGTCTGTGCATGCCCCACTTGCATTACAGTTGAGGAACCCTGAAATGTAGCCCACCCTGTGTTTTATACCCTCAGGGACATGAGAATCACTGAGCTAAGGCATTGAAGGACATCCTGTTTCTAGGGACAACTGGAACGGAGCCCAAGCTTTTCCAGCCAGTCCCTCATTCTCTCAGTATGCTGCATTCCCAGCACATTCTACCGCCATTCTTGAGAACTACAAACTGGGAAGGGGAGAACTGAGTTGGTCCAAAGCCACCTGGAGAATGGTCCTGCAGAAGTTGTTACTATAATATAACCTAGTTTATCCTGACATAAGATAAGCAAAGATAAGTGGGATATTTAAGTTCATGTTATTGTCCTGAGCTATGAGGAAGCTCATTTCTGCTTCTTTGTGGTATATATATTTGTATAGTCTTGGGAAAAATCAGTCTTTGAGGGATCATACTTCACTCCAGACATGGGACCTGGACAGAAAGATTTTGAAGTATTGTGTGATGTCTTGGGCAGGCCACAAAAGGAGATGTAGCAAGAGAAACTGAGACTAAAGTAGATAAACAATGGGGACAAACATTGGATCAAATTCTTACAACTAAATTTCTAGAGGGAGAAGCTCGGGGTCAAATACTAAATGGAAGATTTCAAGTCCCAACCCAAATCAGTCACAAAGGGGGTTCTTCATCAGGCAAATGAAGGCACAGGTCCTGGGTACTGGAGAAGGCCATATGTAAACGTTGTTTAATTGTGAGGGAGTCTTCAGTGAGTCTTAAAATACTGCCTGGGATTTAGCAAGGTCTAAATAGCAGAGAAACTGTAGGCCTGGCTGAGATCATTCAGGAAAAACGTACCGATTGTGGTTTGAACTAAACGTGAAGACTGAGGGGCATCAAAGATGTCATTTCTGAAACTAGTTTTAGGCACACCGAATTTACATAGGCATATTTAAGGATGTGTGGCTTACAGTTGGTCTGTTGTAACCCAACCATAATGTCTGAGAAGCCTCATAGAATGTTTTATTCTAAAAATAACTTTAACATTAAAAGTAATAATAACAATAATGGTTCAAATAGGTTTTAAATATTTTATTGGAGCTGTGTCACACTTCTGTCTCCACAGTCTTGAGTGGATTTTCTTGTTTACTTAACTATAGAATCAGATAGGAGGTAGCAGGAGGACAACTTAAGGGGAGAAAATAGTAGAGGAATGAGAGGAATTGGTGACCAGCGTTTTTGGGAAAGAAACACTTAGTGGTTCCAAGTGAGAATCCAAAGTTACTCCAAGTTCAATGACCCTTCTGCCAGATATCCTCTAATCACAAGGTACAACATTTGGGACAAAAGAAACAACATACAAGATACTGTCTATATACAGAAGATCTTCTAAGTACAGAAGATCCCCACGAGAAAAGGCTGGGGCTGTCTACATATTCAAGAATATTTGTGGTTAAGTTACCAATGAATAAATAGTCTTCCTAGAGTGAATAACATCTGTAATATGGGGCAACTCGTTGTCTCCAGATGCTAACACTGTGACAGGACTCCAGTGTACTATAGTACACACAGCCAATGCCAATTATCACTGAATTTTATAGGCAACAAGTTGAATCTTGAATCTTGCCGTGTGTGCCTCTTTTTAGTTATCCTCCTTTTTAATAGAATATTCTCCACTATTACTCACTGCTTTCCACATTTCCCCAAGGTTAAGTAGAGCCTAAGATTGAGCACATGGACCCTGGGACCAGACTAGCTACATTGCAATTCTGATTTGTCTACTCGCTAGCTATGTTACCCTAGGCAGGTGAATTATCTGTTCCTTCACCTCTAAAAGGAGGATGAGGATTAGCAGAGTATACTAGAACCTGCTGTCTTCCTCATTTTCATCATACAGGTGAAAAAACAGATGGCGGAGGTTTGTTATTAGAATTTAGTTAATTTATATAAAGAAGCCACTTAATACCTGGCACACGGTAAATCCTTAACATGGCAGCTGTTACCATAACCATTGTCTTTTCCCAAATCTGAACTTGCCTTCCCGTTTCTTCTGAGGCAGTGGTGGACAAAGTGGGGACGATGGGGTCAGAGATTTGGTTTGCCACTTGCTAGATCATGACCTTGGTTAAGTCCCTCCCACCAGCACATTAGTTTCCTTTTCCATCGGATATTCATAGTAGCGACACTATCTGCCACACAGTAGATACTCAGTAAATATTTTCTTCTCTCTTCCTGTTTGATTCACAGACCTCTTAAGACAAAGAAGCACTCCACATGAACTTGTTACTGGAAAAGGAACCTCTTGTCTGTGTTCACTAAGAAAAAGTGGTTAATAGTGAAGCCTTCTAGCTAAGAAAAAGTATTTAATGGGGATAAAAGCCCCAAATCTCATCTTTGCTCCTGATAGAAAGAGAGATAAGGGGGAGGAGTTGATGAGCAGTTAATGATGAAGGGTCACATAGTCAACTCAGAACACTTTACTTTTGGGCCCAGAATTTAAAAGTATGCCACTTGCTTTATTGTCTTCCCTGTAAAACACTAAGGTACCAGAAGGAGACGGGAATAAATAAGAGATCAGAGACACAGTTCCTTTGTATAAACAGTCAATAAACATCTAGCGTAATACACTGCCACATAAACTCCTGACGAGGTGAAGACATATAGTGTCCACGAGATAAGAGGAGAAAAGGAAGGAATATTTCACCTTGTATGGAGGATTCATGAAGTTTTATCAGAGGCTACATGAGCCTCTACATTTGATCAGAGTATAAAACATATAAAAAGGATTATGCCTATTTAACTCCAGGGAAAGGAACAGCAAAGACTTAATGAGAAGACATATTATTCCCCAAAGCAAGAAACAGACAATTATAATACTCATTTATTTATATGATGATGCCAGTTGCATATGAAGCGAAGTGCCATAGCATTTAGCATAATTTCATAAAATTCAAATTGTAGTACTAATTAAAATGAATAACCACAAGCATAAATAACCAACTAATTTACAGAGTCTTTTGGAGGGGAGGTGACTCAAAATCCAGGAATCTAATTCTTGGTAGCAAATGTTGCAACAGAGACATGAGCAAGCTTCTGGGACATTGATAAAGGACTCTCAGGGCAGACCTGGAGGCTGAAGGTGCCTCTTCCTTCATCAAGTTGAGAACTTGCTCTTCTGAATGTCACTTTGAAGTATCTGTTCTAGAGGGTGTATCTGTGAAGAAATAACATAATTAATAAATCTTAGAAGGACAGGCAGATGTTAATTCTCCTCTAAACGATATACGACTTTTCTAGGTAAAGGTTTATTGTTCTGGATACTCATTTGGTTTGGCTTTACTAAGCTGCTTGCCAAAAGGGCGGAAACCAAATCTTTCCTACATTCTATTCCCTCATTATAAGATGCGTAGAACTATACAGCCCCCTGGGGCACTTTATAAATGTTTGTTGGAGCCAGAGGGATTGAATCACACATAAGCATTCTGCTTATCTTGTAAGAAATTATTCTGATCTCATAACAGCTCTTAGCCCAAGGTATAACTTAACTTTTCTAGTGTGGTGTGGACTCCAGAAACTGGCAGCCCAATGGATTAGGTGTAAATGAGACCAAGGTAACATCTGGGAATGGTGGCCATCTGGTTCAAAGAAAGCGAGACCAGTTATTGGGCTGGGGAGAGTTGATTGGTTCCAGACCCTCTGATCTTACTGTGTATCTCTGAGCTGTTGGAATCCTACGGCAACTTCCACATAGCAAGCATGCTCACAGCTGCATGGAGTCCTGGACCAATGGTGCTTGACAGCTTTGGACCATTTAGCTAAAAGGACAGTGTGCTTAACCCAATGTCCCAGGATCCTGTGGCCCATTAGCCATTGGTTTCCAAGACTCAAGTTCTGTAATGGAATAACAGTCAGGAAAGTTCACCAGGGATCCTGCAGGAAAGGATAAATTCATCAAGATAAGGCTATGTGAGGAGGATGGTTTAAAACTTTCAGATCTATGGACATGGGGGAAAAAAGGTATCTATGCCTACCAAGATACCTTTATGACCCTCCTTCCAAAAATTACCTTGTTCTTCTTTTCTTCTTTTACTCTGAGTCAGAGGTAAACTCTATCAGACTGAACACCTCTTACTTTTTAAATATATATATTGAATATTTATACTTCTCCCTGTTCTATCTTGAAATGGAAGTATGTTAAATAATATAGCTGCACCTACATTCATAGAAGCCAATATAATGCCCTAAATGTAAAATAAAAGAAAAATATGAGGAACATAATAAAATATTATGTTTGAAAATACACACATTTTTGGGTGCAAGTAAATTCTAAGACATACTCGTACCTATATAAACAATCAACACAAACCTACAAATGCAGATCAATACAGGTGTTTACTTTTGTCACTGAAATATCACAAGTGGGATTGCTATTGGTGATATGATTTTTCTGAAATGACGAGCCATTCTTAGTAAATATCCAACAATATACGGATAATTTTTCCTCAATTTGCAAGGTAGCTGCATTCCTAGAAAATCCAACATATTAAAACTAAGAAAAAATACATCATGTTTATATTTTAAATGGAGTTAGGGTCTAGGCTTGCTTAATTTGAAACAGTCGTTTCATCTATATGGATATGTGGCAAGACATTGAGAAATTTGTGGAAGATGTGAAGAAATTCTTCACTGGGAGGGATCATTCCATACATTATATAAGAATTTGCATCTTTGACTGCATCCACTATATTCCAGTGGCGGTCCCTAATCTACAATCCCACTATCATTGTGACAACCAAAAATTTGGTCCCAAATTTCCCAAACAGCCTAAAATATAGTTGTGTTCATCCAAGAGGTCAGAAAGCAAATGCTACAATGGGATTAGACATATGAGAGATTTATCGTGAGGGAAAATTGGGAGGGAACAGGAGGAGGCTGAGAGTACTGTCTAACTTTGATATAGGTATGCCCCCTAAGAGGAGAGAGGGAAGAAAGGAAGGAAAGAAGCTCTTGGGCTATAGTTGAGTTCTATAAAAGTTTTCACTGGGTGAACAGGAGGCTAAAGTTGCCTATCAGAGAAGTCTGAGTCCCATATCTGTCAGGACTGTGCCCTCTCCAGATTTCCTGCCAAACTCAGTCATTAGCTGGAAACAGCCCATGCAGAGCATGGTCTTGGCATGAATCCAACTCTGAATTTCAGAGCATAGACCCCTGCAGCAGGAGACCTGAGGGCTTCATTTTCATGGCTGCCACCAGTGTTCTTCTCTATCTAACTTTATCTGCATTTCAGCGCAAATTCCATTCTCTACCAAAATATTTCCCTAAACACTTTCGATCCATTCTACCATTGACACTAAGTGTAAATAATTGAGCTTGGCATTCATAAGTTTAACACACATAATTTTAATCAACTTTGAGCAACCTGGAGAGGTCCACAATGGGTAAGAATTTGAAATCCGAGATTTTGCTTTAAATGATAAGAACTGTGAGGTACATGGCTAGTGACTGAATCTAGCTTACTACTCATCATCCCTGTCTTGTCTTTCTTTGTGAACTCAGTAACTGTAGTATAAAACTTTCTTTTGAGGATAGATTTTTTTCCAAAAAGAAACATGGTGCCAGTAATGAGAGTAAAAAGTGACTAACGAGTTAGAAAGAAGTGATTGTACTTAGCCAGAAATAGGTTATATTATATATGATTTTTATCCTATATAGAGAAAATCACTTATATCTGGAAGTTCCATTTAAACATTTTTGACTGTATTTTATGAAAGGAATTATGGGATATATGTATTTGAGAATGCAAGAAAAGTCTTCAGGCACAATTCTTAGGAATATCAAGTCTTTTATGCTACCTAAGCTATGATATATTTTATGTGTCTTGTCTTGGCTGTACAGATAGAGTGCGACTTCCCAAAAGTAGGTACTATCTTATTACTCCATAGTTCCTAGCATGAATCTTTTTCCAAATAATGTAATGCTCAATAACATCTAAAATTTTCAGGTACAAATGTAGCTCACGCAGCTTATGGGAAATAAATGGTAAAATGGTAAAATGAACTATAGCAGCCAGGGTTGATGTTGGTTTCTGTTCCAGGTTCAACCTAAATGCCAATATGAAAGTCACTTTTTCCAAAAGTAAGTAAATTATGATCCTTCCCTCATCGCTTACTATGAGCCACACCTAGAGGCAGCTGACAATGGGGTACTCAAAGAGAAAAAGAAAGTTTTCAGGTATGTGGTTGAGAATGAAAAGCCACTTCCTGGATACAAATATGTTGTCACAAGGCATTTACTAGATAGTGTTGGAGGAAAGTGATCACTTTTAAATAGAGTAGATAGAGCTTCTTATGTAAAGATAATCTGGGATTTTTGAAAATGCAGATTAGAAATCTTGGACTTTGATATGGGTGACCATGGGCATACAGACTCCTGTAGGGCACAGCACGTAAAGAGGACACAAAAAAGGAGAAACAGAACCTAGACCCAAGAGAGATCCTGTAGGGCCATTCTCTGAGCTGCAACCCTTGAGGAGTTCACCTGGAGTCACAGGGACGAGGAATTGGAAATACACAATCAGAATTCCATTAAGCAGTGCAGGTTGGGGGGTATAGTTAGGCTAAGGTCAATGGATGCCATTTTCATTTCATGTAGAAGGCTGGATAATTCTCAGTTAAAGTGTCCCTCCAGGTATTGCCATAGATAAGGGACACACCTGGTATACCCTAGCTGACTATTGTAGTCAGGATGCTGCTACTCAGATTGGGCTGATTCAAGCAAAGTACATCCCCCTAGCGAACGCTACTTTAGTAAAGTTCTTTTCTGTATGGGTGGACCATTTGTTCTGCCAGTTTGGATGGAAGCAGACAAATCATCTTTTTTTCAAAATGATACAGTAGACGAGTACTAAGTGGTGAGGTTTTCTCTAAACTGTAAGCTTTGCAATAGAAGAGGCTGTTCAAGTAAATTTTACAATTCCTATAGCACTTAATAATCTGCCCAGTATATTATTTAATTAAATATTTGATTATAATAAAAACAATAAGAGAGAGAAATAATTGAATTATGCATTTGAACACCAGACTTGTAAAATTTTTAGGCCCTTTAGATTTCAAATCATTTGTATCCAGGGTCCCCTTAAGCATGTTTTTTGGCCATGAGTATTTAGTCTTTAGCTTACATAAGAACATCATTTCAAAACTGAAAGGAGGAAAACCAAACAGTCCCTTCAATTTATAAACTACATAATCAGATTAACTCAAGAAGAAAAACATGTTACTATTAAAGAAATGATTTTCCAAAAAAAAAACTTTTTAGTTGCTCTTAATTTCATGATTTTTTGTATAGTTTTCATTGTACTGCATGATTATTATGGTTACAGCCTTGTTCTTTTCCTTCGATAAAGGGAGCAGAGTATGATGAGATGTTAGATTCTCATGTGGCTCTAGGGTTTTCCATATCTTTTTCATAGAAATTGTGGTTAAAAGCATTTTAAAGTCAGTGTG
Organism: Propithecus coquereli; assembly: GCF_000956105.1. Classification (NCBI taxonomy): domain Eukaryota; kingdom Metazoa; phylum Chordata; class Mammalia; order Primates; family Indriidae; genus Propithecus; species Propithecus coquereli. The sequence continues at coordinate 22,041 of NW_012149764.1, forward strand.
GACAAATGCAAAACACTATGTAGTTGTAATAGATTTCAGAGTCCAACAAGTATTGCTTAATGATCTAGCCTCTCCAGCCAAAGATGATAGCAACCCCACATCCGAGGCAGCGTCCTCCTCTTAGCTTCTCTGGACAAAGATATTTATCCACAAGCTATGAAAGATCCTGTTTCTGGTTATTTCTATTTGTATTTTGTTAGCTATTGGCAGGTTTCCTTTACTGTGACCAATGAGAGCGTCCCCAGGGCAGGAACCATGTCATAGTCACTGATAGCTCCTGCAGCACATGGCAGAGTACCTGGCATAGTAAACGTGTTGAATTCGATGGAATTGAAAGATGGCAATAAAGTCATTGCCCTTTCAAAATAACTATGAATCCGAGATATTTCAAGTCTTTAGTGTCTTTAGGAGGTTTATCCAAGATGGGTGATATTTTTGGAACCCAGGCTCTCCTCTGGAGTTTGGAACAGAGAGTCACTGGCTGGACTGACATTACAGCAACATTTTCACACACTAGATTTGGAGGATGTTGTGGGAAATGTATGGATTCTGGAAGAATAGGTCACATTCTGATATTAGAAGCACAATAGAGTTTAGGCCATAGTTTTAACTGGCTTGCAGCCTGTAGTTCTCTAAAGAAAGAAAATAGTAAACTCGGTATAGTGGAAAATGCCATAACTTTGGCATCTGCCAGACATAGACATAAATTTTAGTACTTAGGTGTGTGATCCTTAAAAATAAAGATATGATATTATATCAGTTAGGAATTTTGATGTTGGCCATAACAGAAGTCCACCTCAAACTGGTTTAAACCTGAAGGAAATTTATTGGCTCAAATATCTTAAGTCCAGGGGAAACCCAGAGGTTTAAACCTTATACTGGGCTATAATTTCCCTGAATCCTTTATTCTTCCTTCCTCTATGTGATGGTTTCATCCTGAGCTGAATTTCCTCATGGTATGAAAGTGGCTGCAGGAATCCCAAGCCTCATTCCTCATACTACCATACTACCAAACCAGTAGAAGAGAGGAAACTCCTCTTTCCTAGAAGTCTGAACATATATTTCCTTGAGTCTCACAGACTCTGATTGGAATCTGATGGAACTTTTCCATCCCTGAACCAATCACTGTGCCAAATGGAATATTGTGAGTTGGACTGTGTCTCCTCCCTAATTTATGTATTGAAGTACTAACCCCCAGTGACTCTCTTTGGAGATAGAGCTTTTAAGGAGATCACTAAGGTAAAAAGAGATCATCCAGGTGGGCTCAAATGTAATATGACTGGTGTCCTTCCAAGAAGAGGAGATTAGGACAAGCACAGAGGGAGGACGGTGTGGAGATAAAGGGGCAAAGATGGTCATCTGCAAGCCACGGAGAGAGGCCTCACAAGAAACTGAACCTGCTAATGCCTTGATCTTGGGCTTCCAGCCTCCAGAACTGTGAGAAAAGAAGTTTCTGTTGGTTAAGCCACCCAGTTTGTGGTATTTTATTGTGGCAACCATAGCAAACAAATGTAGGGAGACAGGACACACTGATTAGTACGAGCCAGTCAGGCCCTAATCCTATATATATGGGAATGTGGCAAACCTCTTTCAACTTCGTGGTTAAGAATGAAGAAAGACAAATTTCCCAAAGGAGATTCTAATTTCTGTTTCTAGATGGAAGAGGAATCAATCCTGAGCAGCCAAATTCACATGCCCATTATATTAATACATACTTACTATATATTCTCATGAGGAGAATTAAATAAGACAATATATTTAGTACAAGGCCTGGCTTATTGTAGATACTCAATAAACATCCATTGTGCCACCCTTTCCTTCTTTCTTTCCCTTATGTTAAGACCAATTCTATTTTATCTCTATCATTCTAGGAAATTGGCTTTGTAATAGAAAGAACTTTCCAATTTTTCAGCATAAGGCCCCTGATTTTCTTTCACTTCTATATACTCTTTTGGCCCCCTCAGAGCAGGAAGTCTTCCTAAATATTAGCAGGATTTGCTTCATGTTTTCCTGGTGTGTTAGAAGTTTCTAGAAAATGAAGACATATTATTTAAGGAGGTATATGAACTCTCTTTCCACCATAGGGGTGGATTATTATCCCCCTGAAAATCAGCTGGAGCCTGTAGGGGTGAGCAAGTCTACAAGGAGCTGTGCAGGCTGAGTGGTTGCTTTGTAAGTAAGTAAGTGTCCATGTGGTAAGAAAATTAATAGGTTGGGAAACACTAAGGGATGGGGTGGGAAGATTCAAGTTCTGATTCTGCCACCTAAATGGAGAAGTGTTGCTTGAGGGTCTGCTTGGATCCTGCTTCTTCACCTGCTACGTACCTCGTTGTGTGTTCTAGATGGTTTCTGTTTGCCCCTCTGATCCACTGTTCACCCTCTGCACCCTGATTTCTGCCTGGGAAGCCTGACCTGTGTGGACTTCTGTCTCCTGGTTGGGCTCAGCAGATGAGGGGCAGCAGGAGATGAGCAGAGTAAGTGAGGAGGGAGAAAGTCAGCAACTGTATTTCTCTGGTTCCTCTTCATCACCAATCTAAGGTCCCTCAGATACTATAGAGCTTCTTCTTCCTCCAGCTTCCTGTGACCACTTCCTCCCCTCCTTCCTTCAGACCTGGGGATGGGAAGAACACCCCAGTGTTACTAGCCCTGCCTGGGGCACTGCACTATCTCTTGTGGTTTCCCTATACCCAGCCCACACCCTTGCAAATAGTTTCTTCATGAATCTGTCCTTAAACAGCTTGATTTGAGTATGTCATCACCTTTCTGCAGGGACCTTGACACTTACATATGGTGACTGACTATTTGAGTAATGTGTCAGAGCTTACAAAGCTCTACAAGATAATCTTATCTCAAGTTATTCTGATTTTTAATGTATGTAGTGATTAAATACACGTGCTGTGGAGTCCCTAAAAATATGAACTTGGGCAAATTGCATAAGCTCTCTGTGCCTCAAGTTCCTTTATCTGTAAAGTGGAGATGATAATAATAATATCTATCCCACAGGTTTATCATTTTCCTTAGGCTAAAACAACACATATAGTGACTATAAAGCACTCAGCAAAATTCCTGGCACGTTAGTGCTCAGTGAATCTTACCCATTGCTGGTGAGAATATTTGCCTATTCCTACCATTTGTGTGATGCCAAAGGTTGGATTATCTTGAATCAGACACTGAGATTTATTAGAGATCAACATCTGTGAAAAAATGGGGAGGAAACAGGACCAAACATAGGAAGAAATTGACCTGTGAGGCAGATCCCATGAAGCTTCAATCCACCCAGCAGTGAGCTCAGGATTGAATGTTGCCCGTCAGAGTGTTCCATATAGAGCCAAAATGACCCAGCCTTTGTACCCCTGCCTCCTTCAATCACCAGGTATTGTCTGCATGGGAAGGGCATGGCCTTAGATACCTCTCTGTAGCTAAAGCCAATTCTGAAGGAGCTGATGACTACAATCTGTCACCCATGAGCCAGGCAGCAAGTCCATCCTTGAAGGAGAATCTGGGCCCTGCAGCTCTGTCTATTGTGGTGCCCTTCAGATCCACTCTTCCATATACACCCAGGATTCCAGTGGGCTCCTCTTCCTGAGAGGAGGTTAGAAGAGAGAGGTTAGTGGGTTGAACTGCAGTCCAGGCTGCTGCAGTTGGTTTTAGAACCACCAGTTGGTGTTCCTCTCTCTTTCACTGTCCATTCTAGGTTGCCCTCGCCTCAGTTATCCCCTCTGCCTTGATGGGTTACCTGTTAATGAGACCCAGCCATCATGCTCAAGGGACCTAAGCACCTGGTTGCTATGCCTTTCACGGATCAGGGGCAGATTGGGCAAGGGTGTACCAAGTGGTTCACCTGGGTTCCAGTGTATTCCTCTCTGCCCTGTGTATAACAGCCCTACATCCTCCTGAAGATCATGGTCATTACTGCTGCCAACATGGTGACTTCTCTTCTTGCCTTCTGGTCTTTGGATACAAGTTCAAAGTGCTCAGGTGGCAACTGTAACTGACAATTTAATGGGCCTCTTGCTGTGTCTCCTGGCAGTGAAAGGGTACCCCATTTGGGAACCAGAACTTCTAACTGAATAGAGCCCAGAGATGTAGGAATGGAAAGCACAAAGTTCCCCAGTGGGTGACAGAGAGTGATGGTAAGTAGGGCTCCTGCTGCCTCTACCCTTTGATTCCTACACACAGACATTCTTCCTGTCAGAGGCACAAGGCCCTATAAAGGTTTTCAATTTGATTTGTATGCTACACAGAGAAGAATGGCACCCCATCATTACAGATTATCGTTTGGGCTGGCACTTTACGCCTTTAGCAGGCCACTCAGGTGCTCTATCGGGCTGGCAGTTTCTGGGTACTGTGATATATGATAGGACCAGTGGATCCCATGGTCATGGGCCCACTGTCACATTTCCTTTGCTATATTGTGAATCTCCTGGTCTGATTTGGTATTTGTGGGATCCCATGCCATTGGAGCAAGCACTCCTTACTCGGATAGTAATGGTGGATTAGGCCTTGTGGCTAGAAAGTCAAACCCATTCATGAAATAAGTGGCTATTCCAGTAAGAAAGAACCATTGGTCCTTCCAGGATCCAATGTATGCAACTTGCCACCAAGTGGCCAATTTGTGTGTCCTTGAGGAATGGTACCATATTGGAGGCTTGGTGATATGATCTCTGTTGTGGGCACATTGGATACTTGGTTGCAGCAACAGCTAAATCAGCCTTTGTAAGTGGGGTGCATGCTGTTGGACCCATGCATAGCTTCCATCTCTGCCACTGTGGCCTCTTAGTTTATGTCCCATTGTGCCAGCACTGAGGTAGCCAAGGACAGAGACTAGCTGATGTTAGCTGGATAAATCATTTTCTCTGGTGGGTATTAACAAACACAAAAAAACAATCTTCACGCTTCTTGCCCATTCCCATATACCCATCCACATGACTAAATCCCAACTATTGTGTCCCTGATCTTCCAATCCCTTCCCTTCCAGATCCCAGGCCAGTGGTCCAGGCCATTCAGTGCTATCCACCAGTCCATATGTATTATTAATATAAACTTGGGTCTCTTCTCTTTCAAACAGAGAAAGTGAATGACCAGGTGCACTGCCCAGGGCTCTTCCCATTGGAAGGATTTTCTCTTACTACCATCATGTAAGTCTTTCCCTGAAGGTAGTACAGCTGCATCCACATATAGAGCCAATTCATCTGTAAACCAAACTCAGTTTTGTCCTCCTGCAGCTGTTTGTAAGGTATCTCTCACACAGACACAGGTGTGAACTGAGAGAGGCACACTTGTGCAACAGTGGTGGTCACTGTGGGAGTCTGAGCTGCATCTATGATCATGCTTGAAGCAAAATATAGTGCTTCTAACTACTGATCAATTGTCACTGAGCCTATTGGACTTCATGATTTGGTATATCTGATATACCAACTCATGATGGGCAGTTCTGGTTTTATGGTCATTTGGTGGCCGATGCTTAGGTGTTCTCTCCCTCCCACAGACTAGTAACATGTCAGGGGTTGTTTTTCAGAAGGTGTGTGTTTCTCTGTTGTGAATAGCGTAACCTTGGTGATGAACTTCAGGTGGCTGTGTTGTGATTCTCTCAATGGGGCTTTTTGCAAACTCCACATGATAACTGTTCCCACAACTGATACCTGCAATATTACAGTCTCCACTAACTTGTATGTCCTATTCTATATGTCATGGTTCTAGTTTTTCCCAAATAGGGCCCTGACATTGGTTTTACCTACCTGCCTTAATTGGGCATTTAACCACATTTAAACCAAGCCTGTCTGATTTGGGTTTGGTCCTTAACTTTCTTGGCCATTCCTCTGTACCCAAAGTGGCCCTTTGTCTTTTATACCTGACTTTCAAATTCTTGGAATTGAAATTTCTTACTCAGTTTCCTACTCACCCTCAGATGTTCATTATCTTTCTGTGGCACACCAGTGGGGCTTTGCAAAAGTCAGCAATACCACTATCCTGATAGTTCTTATTTCCTTCACATGTCTCAAATGCCTGATGCATCACACCCATGAATGCCTCCCTTCTGCTCGTTCACCACCCCAATTTGCTTCAGTAAAAGCTTAACAGTTGGACTGCCAGTTTGTGACAGAAGCTGTCTACACTCCAGCTACCACCTATTGGTGGGATCCTCAGTTACTAGGTTAAAGGTGGAAGATCCAGCTCCAAAACTGCATGTTATTATTGCTTCTTCTGACCACTTCTAGAAATACTCTCACATGTTAGGTTCTTTGGAGTTTAGTGTATGATATTTATGGCTCAATACTTGTGTTAGGAAAGGCGTGGCAGGGAAGCAAGATTGGACAAGGAGGAGGTGAATGGCAAAGCAGACCTGACAAAGCCTCAGTTATCCTGGCAAGGAGTAAAAATTGCACATCAGAGTTTCCCATACTAAGTCCAAACAACCATGCCTTTAGACCCCTGCCATTCTCAGCCACCTGACAGAGCATGCCATGGGAAGTGCATGGCCTTAGGCAAGGTGGCTCTTTGCAGCTGAGGCAAACCTTGAAGAGACCATTTGCTCACTGCAAGTGGGCAGCAAGTCTTTCCTTGAAGGGGGATCTGGGCAGCACATCCCTGTGCCTACTACATATGCTATTGTGCAGGAGATTCCATCATATGAAATGGTATCAAATATAATTGCAAGGCCACTTCTTCATGACTAGAGTGATATCATCAGAATGTCATCATAAAATTCTCTTGTGATGGGTAGAGTTGCCAACTTGAGACAGAAAAGCTTGAATCACCATTTCCCCCAGAAGTGTCTTCACATCATCACTACTTCCATGAAAAACTCTGAGCGATAACAGTGCTTAAGTCAAATCCATTTGGGAGGTACTACATGCTACATCTCTCTTGGAGATGCATAATGGCAGTGGTGTATTTCAAACTTTGAGAAGTCCTGCATTAAACACACATGTTTAATTTGTTTCACTCAGTGTTTCTAGCATTTATTTGATTATGGGAACCAGCCACACCTCTTCATTGGTGATATCTGTCAACAACTTACAGGAATAGAGTTCGTAGGAACACACTTAGGACAATGTTGGGCTAGAGCACCCACAGTTGTGGGCCCCAAGGAATCAAGTCACCTCTACATTAAACAGCTCACATGTCTATTGTCAGAAAAAAAGATAAAGAAAATGTGGCATATACATACAATAGAATATTATTCAGCCTTAAAAAAGAAGAAAATCCTGCCATTTGCAACCACCTGGATGACACTGGAAGATACTATGCTAAGTGAAATAAGCCAGTTACAGAAGGAAAAACACTGCATGATTCTACTGATATGAGGAATCTAAAATATAGTCAAACTCACAGAAGCAGAGAATAGAATAGTGGTTTCCAGGAGTTGGGGAGGAGGAGAAGTGGGGAGTTGTTCAATTGGTATAAAGTTTCAGTAATGCAAGATGAATTAGTTCCAGAGATCTGCTGTACAGCATCGAGTCCATGGTCCACAATACTGTATTATGCGCTCAGCATTTTGTTAAGAGGGTAGATCTCATGTTAAGTGTTCTTACACATACACATGCACACACAGACGTAAGGAGACTTTTGGAGGCAATAGATATATCAATTACCTTAATATTGTGGTAGTAGTTTCACAGGTATACAACTCAGTTGATGAGTTGATGTCCTAACTCATCAAATTTTATACATTAAATATATGCAGTTTATTTTATATCAGTTACACTTCAATGAATATGTTTTTGAAAAATCACCCCTATGTTATGGCAGTGAGCACTAGCTTTATCCATCGAGCCTGGCCCTGGAACTGACAGGCAGTCCCTAGCAGTGCAAGAGGTTTGAAACAGGAAAAAGTGCTTGTCGAGGAACTGCCGCTGCCCTTGAAGGGAAGAAATGAAGTGCTCAGGTAGACAGTCCCCAAGCACAGGAAGAAGGTGGGGAATGACAGCAGTCAGAGCCTGAGGATATGAGCACTGCTTTCAGCCAGTGGCTGCAGAGGCTAGGATCCATGCTCTACAGAGTGGGCAGGAGCTGCCCTGCAAGAAGCAGATGGCAGGAGAGTTCCATGGTCAACAGCAGGACATGTGGGCAGACTTCCAGGCCAAATGGATGCCTTGGCCTCTGGCTGTTCCAGCTGTTGCTTTTGGTCTTTTCATGTAAACAAATCTAACATCAGTTTAGAGAAACATTTATATCAATAAGCACCATGAATGGAACGTGTACTTGGAATTGTTTGCACATTACATCACTTTTGAATATCACGATGACACCTGTTTGCACAGTATTTACTGATTAACCAGCTTAAACAAATCATGTGTAGAAAATTAATTCATGAACGAGGAACAATTTAAGCTTGTAATATTTTCCACATAAATAGTCCCTTTTAGACTTATAGAACTTGAAGTCCATAAACGTAAGTTTATAAACATCTAAATACATTAGGTTAAAAGTGCCTTTCAAAATAGCAGGGAAAAAAACCAATGGAATATTTGGAGAAAATAAATAATGGTCAAAAGATCACAGAAAAAATCAGTGGCATCCCCAGACTGGGAAAGCAAAACACACCTATTTTCTCCTTTCTGCCGCAACATTTTTTCCCCACACGTGACTCATGCATGTGACCGTACAGGCTTTTAAAAAATGTATTTATTAATACATTTTTTCTGAATAGATAGGAATTTTTATTGTATAAAATTATATAAGTGGAAAAACATGAGTTCTCCATGCTTCTTATTTCTACAATTGCATTTACAAAGAATGGCTTCCTCTCTAGGAAGATGTGTTTACTTGATAACTCCCTATGGTGGACAAGTAATGTGTCACTTAGGATTGACACACTTGTAGCTCTCCTTCTATAATGTGACTTCTATAGGTCTGTATTTCCTAGTTCCTGTAGGATCTGCATCTCTCTAGGGCCATACAACTGAGTTTTGACAATGGAATGGTCAAAATCCATGAGTACCACCTCCAGGCTTTTGTGCATAAAAATGTCGCCCATAATCCTGCCTTCTACTGTACTCTGGCAGCATTCAGGGATCTGGCAGAAGATTCTGAGGCTACAGGGGAGGGTGAAGCTACATGGAAGGCCATCCACTGACCAGCAACATGTACATTATATTTGGCTTGAGTAAGAAATTAACATATTTTGGTAAGCTTCTGAAGTTGTGGGGTTTGTTACAGCGACCAATGATTCTTACGTTAACTGACACAAGTCAGAGTGATTATTGTTTCGATGGTCATTAAAAAGACTATCACAACTAAGGGAAGGGAGAAGTAGGGAGAGACTAAAAGAAAAAAAAATCCATCTTTTAATTTATTTTCTTCTTTCTCTTCTTTAAGTAGAAAGGATAAAGATTTCAGAGATTAAGGCTTTTTCACATATTCATTTTCCCGCTAGAACATCACATCAATCTCTAATTTTGACAACTGCGGACATCGAGGCTCAGAGAAGGGCATTGTTTTTTAGCATCACATTGGTGAATGGTGGAGCTGGGACTTGAACTCAGGCCTATTTCTATTATGCCGTGAGCCAGTGCATATTTTGTCTAATTCATTACACTAAAAGCTTTGAGAAACTGAAATGTGATGAATGTCAGAAGGTGATGATTAAGACAGAGAGCTAGGGCCCCAATTCCAGCGCAGAATATCTGAGTAACGTTAGACAAGTCATTTAACCTCTCTATGCCTTATTTTCTTATCTGGAAAATGTAGATGTTGGCTTTAGAACAGTTTGCAAAATATATTCCACAAACCTCCAGGATTTCAAAGACGTCTTGGGCAGGAGTGGAGGGCGAGAGACCAGGTGTCCCGGACTCTAGCCCACACACCATTTCAACAAGGACCATTCTGCATCACCTTTTCACGTTTGTTAGGATTCCTTTTAGATGTACGCTTATGTATAGGGTTTCATTTGATGAAATACTTAACTGCTAACACAATTTTGAAAGCTGGAAGTTAGACTTCCAATTCTGTACTTGTAGGACTCTCAGATGGGAGCACATAGCACAGAGATATTGCTGAAGGCATTGCCTGGCTTAGCTCTTTGGTTATTAAGTTTTGTACGTTCTCAAGTCTGATAAATCCACTTCATTTGATGGACTTCTGTTTTAGCTGTGCTCTTTTGAAATGTCACTCTCCACGGTGCCCTACAGAGTAGAAAATTCTATTATGCAAAAAACCTCTACTTCAAATGATATCACCACTTTGCTTCACCTTTCCTGACCTCTTATATTCCACTGCCAGCCTTTTGCAAACATAATTCAAAATGAATATTGCCTCTTTCATCAAGACTGGAATTTGAGGCTTTGCTTGAAACCACCTTGGCATATTCTTTAGGCCAGCAGGGAAGCATGACAAAGTGAGGCCTGAACCTTCTGAAATGTTGGGTCCCTTCATTGCCTTTCAGCTCCTCCCAGCTCCCATTTCCCACCTGCCCAAACTGCAAAACCCTCAAACTCCTGCTGCTTCCTGTTGTACATCCTTCCACTGAACTCTAGCCAACTTTTGCTTTACTTTTCCCTGAGTGCTGTTTCTGCTCCATTCTGTTAAGAGGAATTGGTGGAGAGTAGATAGTAATGAGGGAGCCCTTTCAAACTGCATGCTTAACTTAACCTTGTTGTATCTGAAACTGCCAAAAACCAGACAGTAGCTTCTACATGGATTTGCATTTCGGGGCTTACTTTGCCCTGTGCCCTAGGGCTGCCTGGCTCTGGTGTCTATGGCGGTAAGGGGTCCTTTTGTGAGGAGTCATGGCTCCATGGCTATCTGGTGAAGGTTCCTTGTAGTTAGAGTATCTGTATTGTGAAGTCAAACATTGATGAGCTATTGTTGGAAATTCTTACCTTGTATTTGGTGGCCTAGGAAGGGGCTTAGTGTCATTTTTAAGAAAAAGGAATGGGATAAAACATGTAGTATGAGTGCCACCTCTGATTGACTAAAAGACATAATTTTGAAGCAGAATCCCTATTTATAGGGATTCTGAATCACAGCTCAGCAGAAGAAAAATGTCATAATTGAATTTTACAACAGCCACCAGGGATACCACTGAGGAAGTAGTGGGCTTGTGTGCTATGTGTCAGCCAATGCTGATGGAGTTCAAATCCTTCATGGCATAGATACTGAAATCAAAGGTCAGGGAGGATTTTTAATGATGAGAGAATGATTTTGCTGTCAGAGATAGCAACATCTGAATCCATACTTTTTATGTAACCCTGGGTAGATTACTTATGTTTCAGAGTTTTATTTTCTTTGTGTATAATAATGCAGCTAACAATATCCCCCTCACATGCTGCTTATGATAATTAAACAAAATTATGCATGTGAAGTTATCCATCTATCTGTTACATGATCTTTAAATAAATGTTTCCTCCTTCCTTCCACAGGAAACAAATAAACTTGAAATGTAACATATGATGACATTTTTTTTCTTCTTTTCCCCTATAAGATCAATGTATCTTAATTCAGTTCCAGGGAATTGTCTCATAACTATTTTAAATTCCATCCTCATTTGTATCCTTAACTGGAACTAACATAGCATCCCACAACAAAAGACTATCATGTGGCAAAAGCATCTTGAGTACCCAGTGTATACTAGGAAAGGCATTATTTGTTTTCAAGGAATTGTATGACTAACGCTGCTGGTTACATAAACAGTAAGTTATATTGACTTCTCCAACAACAAAATTCAGGATAGAGATGCCTAGGAATGTGCCCTTAATTTATTCTAAGATAGTTTTCCAGGGATCTTGCACTGAGGATTTCAAAGCTTCCATCTAGGTCTCTTATTACAAGGAAGTTTCCACATCAATTCAGTTTTGGGGAGTGTGATCAGAAATGTGAGGGCTGATATTTCTTTCATCCAGCCCTAAACGATGAGGATCCAAAGCCCGAGCAGATAGTAGCACCAGAAACGTGTGACTCTGGTCTTTGATTCCTCCCTGTGGTTAAACAAGCAATAGCTATAGGACCAGCGCTATCTACACACACAAGTTAAGTCCTTCAGAAGTGTCAAGTGTCTGCCCAAAGTAGGAAAATTTGGCTTGGCTCATGTAAGAATATGTCAGAGACACCATTTGGTGCTATTGACCTTTTGTCATTTGGAACCGGAGATGTGTGACCAGAGCGCTCTCTAGCCATCTTTTGCTTTACTTTTCCCTGAGTGCTATTTCTTCTCCATTCTGTTAAGAGGAATTGGTGGAGAGGAAACAGTAATGAGGGAGCCTTTTGAACTCCACACTTACGTCTTGCTAGCCAAAGAGAAATGGGTTTTTTATTTCCAGCTTGAGTTTAGCAACTCTTGGAGAAGTCATCTGATTGTCATGACTTGTGTCACATGCCTGTTCTTGAGCTGTGTCCACACTGAGCCATGAGGATGCCTTTATGGAGGAGACAGGGAGAGGCAAGTGGCCTGGATACCATGACTGCCAGCTCCTGCTACCATCACTTGAACTCAAGAACACTTCATTAGGCCACTGTAGATGAACTGTAGCACAAGCCTTTAGGCTCTGTCATCATCCACAGATACCTATTGTCCTTTTGAAAGACAGCTCTTGGCCTGATACTGGGCCTTAGTAGAAGCTGAATGCTTGACCATGGGCCACCAAGTTACCGTATACCCCCTGCTGCCTGTCATGAACTAGGTGTTATCTTTTCCACCAAGTAATTAAGTTGGGTGTGCACAATATGCACAATATTCCATCATCAAATGTAAGTCATATATATGTGATTAGACCCAAGCAGACACTGAGGCACAAGGAAATTACATAAAGAAGTGGTTTAAATATTCACAGTCCCACTCCTGCTACACTGCCTTCTCTCTCCCAGCCTGCACCTGGGAGAGTTCCCTGTGATCAAGTGACAGAGGAAGAGAAGATCTAGGCCTGGTTTAAGATGGTTCTGCAGGATATGCAGTCACCAAAGTGGGCAGCTGCAGAACTACAGCCCTCTATGGGACATTCCTGAAGAACACTGGTGAAGGGGAATCTTCTCAGTGGGCAGAACTTTGTACACTACACCTAGTTGTGCACTGTTTTTGGAAGGAGAAATGGCCAGATGTGCAATTATATACTGATTCATGGGCTGTAGCCAATGGTTTGGCAGGATGATCAATGACTTGGAAGGAGCATGATTGGAAAATTCCCAACAAAAACATTGAGGGAAGAGGTATGTGGATAGATCCCTTAGAATGAGCCAAAAAATGTGAAGCTATTTGTATATCATGTGAATGCTCACCAAAGGGTGACTTCAGCAGAGGAAAACTTGAAGAATCAAGTGGATAGGAGGACCCGTTCTGTGGACACCAGTCAGCCTCTTTCCCCAGCCACCCCTGTCATTGTCAATGGCCTCCTGAACAAAGTGGCCATGGTAAGAGAATGGCGGTTATACATGGGCTCAGTCAAACGGACTTCTGCTCACCAAGATGGACCTGGCTACAGCCACCACTGAGACCAACACTGAGACCACCACTGAGACCACATTGAGACCACCACTGAAACTATGGCCAGCAGAGACCAATGCTGAGCTCCAAACTTGACACTATTCCCTGGGGTGATCAGCCAGCTACCTGGTGGAAGAAGGATAAGTAAAGTTTAAGGAGATATGTATGGGTGCCAAGTTGACAAGGGGTGGACTTGTGATGGTTAATTTTATGTGTCAACTTGACTGGGTTAAGGGATGTGTAGGTAGCTAATAAAACAGTATTTCTGGGTGTGTCTGTGAAGGTGTTTCCAGAATAAATTAGCCCTTCAATCAGTAGACTGAGTAAAGAAGATTTTCCCTGATTAAAGAAGGTTTGCAGTTATCATCCTTCCCTTTGTGGACCCTGATAGAACAAAAAGTGGAAAGAAGGACAATCCTTGATTTCTCTTCTTGAGCTGGGACAACCATCTTCTCCTGTCCTCAGACATCGGGGCCTCTGGTTCTCAGGCCTTTGGACTGGGAATCACATCATTTGCTTCCCAGGTTCTCAGGCTTTTGAACTCAGATTGAATTACATCACTGGTTTTCCTATTCTTCAGCTTGCAGGTGGCATATTGTGGGGCTTCTCAGCCTCCATAACCATGTGGCCAATTTCTCATCATGAATCTCTTATCTATCTGTCTTTCTATCTATCTATTATCTATCTATCTATCTCCTATTAGTTCTCTTTCTCTGCAGAACGCTGACTAACACATAGGGGTAGCTACGGGTGGTATTATTCTTAACCAACAAAACAATAAACAACTACTTCAGTGAGGACATCCAAATTCCATTTACAAGAGGGAAGACAGTGCAGATCTGTCCAGAGGGGTAGAACCTATAGTCATTGATGGCATCTTCTGAGGTATGTTTGGTACTGTTACACCAAAGTCTAAGGAGAGCAAAAAAAATTATACCCCCGAACAAAAAGGAAAACAGAGTAAAAGGAGAAAATAAGAATATCGATTTGATTGGAAGTTAAAATCCATAGTAGATCCTTGACTCTTAAGAGAAATTCCAAGAATTTTCTGGTTGATGTCCACATGCATATTTTTTATTATGGCTAAATTCACATAACATAAAATTAACCATTTTAAACTGAACAGTGGCATTTGGTACATTTGCAATGTTTGCAACCACCACCTCTGTCTAGTTTGGAAAACATTTTCATCGCTCACAAATAAAGTCCCATACCCATTAAGCAGTTACTTCCTATTCCCTTTAGCCCCTAGCAACCACCAATCTACTTTCTGTTTCTATTCATTTTCCTGTTTTGAATCTTTCATATAAATAGAGTCTAACAAAATGTGAGCTTTTGTGTCTGACTTCTTTCACTTAGCATAATGTTTTAATGGTTCATTCATGTTGTAGCATGTATTAGTACCTCATTCATTTTTATTGCTTAATATTCTAATGTATAGATGTATCACATTTTTAAAAATCTTTTCATCAGTTGAGGGACATTTGGGCTTAGACTATTGTGAATAGTGCTGCTATAAACAATTGTGTACAAGTACTTGTCTATCTGTTTTCAATTCTTTTGGATATATACCTAGGAATGGAATTACTTTGCTTGAAATAATTCCATGTTCAACTTTTTAAGCAATTGACAGAACTGTTTTCCATAGCGGCTACCCCATTTTACATTCTCACCAGCAATGTACTAGAGTTCCAATTTCTCCATGTCCTAACCAACATTTGTTATTTTTCAATTTATTTCATGCTAGCCATCTTAGTAGGTATGAAGTGGTGGTTTTATTTGCATTTCTTGAATGACTAATGATGCTGAGCATCTTTTCAGATGCTTCTTGGCCATTTGTATAACTTCTTTGGAGAAATGTCTATTTAAATTCTTTCTAAATTTTTGATTGCATTGTCTTTTTGATATTGAGCTGTAAGAGTTCTTTGGATATTTTGGATACTAATTTCTTATAAAGATAAGATTTGCAAATATATTTTCTCATTCTGTAGGTTGCCTTTTAACTTTCTTGACAATGTTCTTTTATGCATAAAAGTGTTTTTTTGTGATTTTCGATAGAGTCCAAATTATATATATTTTCTTTTGTTGCTTGTGTTTTGGGTGTCATATCTGAGAAACTATTGTCAAGTCCAAGGTCATGAAGATTTACCCCTATGCTTTCTTTTTTATAGTTCTAGCTCTTATATTTAGGTTGTTGATCCATTTTGAGTTAATTTTTGTATATTATGTGAGGTAGGATTCTAACTTCATTCTTTTGTGTGGATATCCAGTTTTCCCATCACCATTTGTTGAAAAGACTATTTTTTCTCTAGTAAATGATCTTAGCACCCATGCTGAAAATCAATTGGCCATAGGTGTATAGGTTTCTCTCTGAGCTCTTAATTCTATTCCAGATGTTCATATATTTTTGAACATTGACTTTGAGCATAATAACATTTTATTCATCATGCAACCAAGATGATTCTGAATTCATCAGGTTAAAGCTTTGGGAGAATTTTTCCAGTGTATAAGAACACGTTGCATCAGCCATCAGTGGATACTCAATGTGTAGATTTTTTTCAGGGTTAGATTCCTTCATCACAGCATCTGATTTACTGTCAATATTATACTTTCAAACAAAATTCAGATGCAAACTTTCCATGGAAATCTACATATGTCACTCTGGAGGACTAATTTTGGATTCTCTGACATAGTCAATTTCAATATGGGTCACCCTTTCGCACTTTGCTTTCCTGCTACTAACTTCTTACACACGCCCTCCATGGCTTGTACATACTTTCTTTTCTTCTTTTCAATGGGAACTAGGTACTTAAAATGGATTTTATTCTTCTTACCTTATTTTTAAGGAGATCTCATTTAGGTTTAAGTCAACATGTTTTGAGAGATTTTTAGGGGAGTTCTTGTAGAAAGGAAGAAACTTGTAAAGCAGCTCTGTACTCCAGGCTTCCAAAATATGCAGCCACAGCAAAAAATTGGAAAAACAATCAAATGGTGGTTAGCAAACTCTTTAAACTTTTTAGAATAGGTTATATGCCTGATTAGGTTTGTGACTGAAGATGCCACTGGGGAACAAGGGCTTCATTTGATGTCAAGTGTGTGCTGCTTTTGTTAGGTTACATACCAGATATTTTTTGATAATGGCAAGAAGTTGTGCTTCCTTGATTTGCCATGAAAACCCTATTTTTTAAAAATGTAGTCCTTGGCATGGTATCAAAGCACCTGCATTTTCCTTAAATGGAACTGCTTCTTGGGAGTTCCTACTTAGTAATTCAAAATGGACAAGGTGTGAAACCATATTGCATTTATGTACGTGACAACCACAATCCACTCTATTACTAATGGGAGCAATCGTGTCTCATTTTGAAAGGACAGTGTGGGTGGGAATGGAGTCAAGTATCACTGTCTCACGTCCAACTCCTAATTTGTGTCTCTCAAATCATTGTGAATGGAGGAAAGCAGAGAAAGAAACAAATTCCAAATATCTGAGACTGAACTGTTGATGGTAAGACTTTCATGACATTGTTGAACAAAATCAGTGCCTAAATATTAACTCCCCTTTGTGATTACCATGGCCATTCATTTGCCTCCTGGTATGAGGATGCTATAAGGGGCTAGGGAGGTACAAGTAGATCTGGACAAACCATTGGGAAAGATCTCCTTTTCTAACATATCTAGGGTATGATGTTAGAAATTAAACCATTTCTATAATAGCTCTGTGGTGATCACAGCTCTGCAGCTGTGCACTGGATGCCTGCTGCTTGTCCAGATGTTCTTCTCTCAGCTGCCCAACGTGTGAGATTCCATCCCTAGAGTTTTATTCCTCTTATTTAAGGCTCCGATGACCTCTTAAATGAAAATATAAATAGGTTAATACTGAAGTTATTGGGCTGATCTACGTGTTGGTGGGAATGAGTGTTTGCATTTCAGCGTTCTGACATTTTGATAATGAGGTGTGATTTGGCGAGTACTGTGCACAGATTGGAGAGGGACAGTGGCTCAGTCTAGTGAAGCCTGGGTGGGGGTGTCAACTACTCGCTAAAGTTGCCTCAGTTTACCTGGTTTGATGATTGATGTGTAGTTGTTGCCAAAAAGCAGGATTCCATTTTGGCTTATCATCTATTGGGAAAGTGTGGATGAAAGAGTGTGGAGTTTCGGTCAGGAGATCTCTCTGTTACCAGCTGTGTGATTTTAGACAAGTCATTTGATCTCTCCAAGTGTCTGTTTCCACAGCTGTAAAACACGGCTAATACTTCTCTCTCACATTGATGTGAGGATTAAATGAGCCAACACCTATAAAGCACTATATAAATGTATTTCTATTATTATCGGAGGTATTTAAAACATCAGAGGTGAGGTGTAAAATCTTGCAATCCACTCATTAGCTCTGTCAGTGGAGAGAAGAAGAAGGGATTAAATCTGGCAGGTACTAAGCTTTGAGTTTGATTTAAGTTCTTTCCTCCCACTCCCCTATTTGCAAAGAGTTTTCTTCCATTGTTGAGAGTCACTGGAGCTTGGGCCAATTACTTGTGTTGACAAGTCGTTAAAGAAAGGCGTATAAGCACCTGGCTCTGAAGTCTAGGAGCCCAACAGCAGCTCCAGAGCCTACCAGGTTGTGTCCAATGTTGGGAAGATCTCTACCTGTTCTGCGTACACACAGGTCTGTTTGAGGTAGAGGCCTGGCAGTATTAACTCTGCTTTTAAGAGTGAAGAAGATTGAAACATCAGCAAGCTGAGCTTTTAAAGGGATTTATTTATTTATTTACAGAAGTGTAGGCTTTCTTACCGTTACGTACTCACTCTGAGCACATGACTTACTTGTAATGGTCGGTTGAGATTTCCTTAATCCATATATATAGCCATTATTTTATTTTGTCTATGACATGATAATTACAGAAAAAATTTGGAAAATCTATGTGTTTATGTTTTTACATTATGCAAAGGGATCCTTTTAAGTCAAAACATTTTAATAGCAACACAAAATGATTGGGAAATGAACTTGCACTATAGAATTAAGTTGGAGAACCATTTACTTAAGACAGAACATATATACCTACCCCTCCACACACAACGCCTACACACATACATACATATACATGTCAATACGATGCGATATCGCTCTCATAATTATGTTACATTTTATAGCACAAGGGATTTTGTAGAGATAATTTAGGTTTATAATCAGTTGGTTTTCAGTTAGGCACAAGGGAATTTTCATGAGTGGGCTTGCTATAATCATGTAAGGCCTTAAAAGACATAAGCAACAGCAGAAGCTGGAGATGAGCAGAACACCGTGTTATGAACTACCCACAGAGGGTGCCATGTGGCTAGAACCTGACAGTGATTTCCAGCTGACAGCCAGCAAGAAAATGGGACCTTAGTCCTACAACCACAAGGAACTGAATTCTGCCAACAATGAAATGAGCTTGGAAGGGGGCTCTCTACTTCAGAGGAGACCATAGCCCAGGCCGATGCCTTGATTTCAACTTTGCGTGATCCTGACCAGAGAACCCAGTTAGGCTGTGCCTGGAATTCTGACCTACGGAAACATTGAGATAACAAATGTGTATTGTTTTAAGCTGCTAAATGTGTGGTGATTTGTTATACAGCAATATAAAACTTACATAATAATCAATTGTTCAAATGCAGGACAATAGATAACTCATTGGATACTTGTATACATGTAAAAGAAAAATGAGATTTGGTAAACAAAAGGTCAATATGAATGCCTTTGAGTTGATAAAAAGAAAAAGTAAACTTAGATTTTAATGAGTGAGAAAACAATAGTCCCACTGATTTCCCTGCAGAACAATTCAGTGTAAAGTTATATTAACTTTTTTCATTTAAAAATTGTTATATTACTTTTAACAGCTTTATTGATATACAAATGACGTACAATAAACTGCACATATTGAACATGTATAATTTGATAAGTTTTGACATAAGCACGCGCCTGTGAATGATCACAATAATAAAGATTGTGGGCATATCTATTACCCCCCAAAGTGAAATCTAGCTCCTTGGTAATCCCTTTGTAATCTTCCTCTGCACACTGGGGAACATGCCAACGTGGCAACTTAAATCAAGAATATTAAATAATTTTCAGCTCTTTCTTAAAGTTTGCTCCATATAGCAAATATGTTAAAAACCAATCTCCTTTTGTAGATTGATAGTTGGAAGTCTGACCCAATATAGAACCCGTGGGGAACTGAGGGATAGTAGAAAGGGGCAAACAAAAAAGACTCCCATACTCCCATTTGCAAACAAATGGCTTACTGTAACCATTATGAGTTTCAATGTCTGGACATCTCACTTTCCCAATCACGTTCAGACAGTAGCACAACTTATATAATGCATTAATTAGGGAAACAAAGTGTTCTTTCACATGTGTCCAAGTCCAGTTGTCTATCCATCCATGCCTCTTACCTCCCAGCATTATTTACACACACCCATTAGCCTTGCTTCCTCTATTTCTTCTCCAGGTTATTTTTGGATCTATCTGCTGCATAGAAAATTAGTAATGGAGAAGGACAACAGTGGCTTTTTTTCCCTCTTGGTTATCTGTTATATCATTCAGGTAGGAAATACTGATTTTTCAGAACTAGTTGGACATATTTTTACATACTGAATGCAAAAGGCACCTAAAATATATTTTTTTCAGTGAGATATATAATAGACATTATCACCTTCATTTTTTGGAGTTCCTGGAAAGGTTCAAAAAGAGAATAGTAAAAAAACTGAGTAATTATCTTTGGTGGTTCATATTTCACCTGTATGAAGGCTGAGGTCTTTAGAAACAGCTTCAGATAATTTTAGTTTGCTCCTCAATATACAGGTATGAAGTTTTACAATTGAGTATGAGACAAACCTTTAAAAAATCCACTCATTCCAATATAAATTCTCTCGCACCTTAGGTGAGATGATGTTTTCAGGACTGCTACTAATGTTTCTTGCTTTACAGCATTTTACAATTCTTTAAGGCATTTTACTTATATTACCTCTTCTGATACTTTTGGTATTCCTAAGAAGCAGATGTAGAAAGTGGTTTCATTCCCATTTAAAGATGGAGGAAACCTGAGGTCAGAGAGATCAACTAATTTGCCAAGAGCTGCTCAATGGTGTTGCTGAAACTAAAATCCAAGTTTTCTAGGCCTTTTCCTCACCTAGGACTATTTCTACTCATTTTCCTGAAAAGCACAATTTTAATAAACTGTACCAAATAGTAGGGAAGGGAAGATATGTATTATATTATCTTACATTACATCATATTGAGTTATTAAGTATGAAATGTCCAATTTCCTTAAGTACTAAGTTTGACAATTGATATCTCTGACATTTCACTTTGATACTTCTTGTTTTATGTTTATTGTGAAGGTACATCCTCAGTCTTTCAAAGGCATGTTGTGGCTTGAAATTATCTTTCAAATTTTTTTTAGAGCAATTTTTGTGAAACCATGAATAAGTAAAAAATTCATGTTATTTTCGATTATGAATTCTGTGGTGGAACCAATGCAGCACAGACAGCTGAAAATATCAACGAAGTGTTTGGGAGGATGTGGCTAATGAACGCACAGTACTTTGATGGTTTGAGAAGTTCCGTTCTGGTGATTTCAATCTTGAAATTGAGCCACGTGGGTGACTTGAGACCACGGTGGATAATGATGAGCCAAAAACTATAGTGGAAGTGAATCCATCTCAACCTATGCGTGAATTACCAACAAGGTTTGATGTTACTATTCCAACAATATTGGACCATTTGAAACAAATGGGAAAGGTAAAGAAACTGGATAGATGGGTTCTGCATGAATTAAATGAGCATCAGAAGAGAAATCGTCTTGAAGCTGCCTTTCTTTTCTGTCACGACATAAAGACAAACCATTTCTATGCTGTATTGTTATGTGTGATGAAAAATAGATTCTTTTTGACAATTACAAGCATTTAGCACAATGGTTGGATAAAGATGAAGTGCCAGAACACAGTCCAAAACTGAATATTCATCAAAAAAAAGCTAATGGTGTCTGTTTAGTGGTCCAGTGCTGGTATTATTAATATCCACTATAGCTTCATGAAACCTAGTCAGTCAATTACAGCAGATGTCTACTGCAACCAGTTGGATGAAACGATGAGGATGCTTGCAATTAAGCAGCCAAGATTGGTCAGTAGAGATAGGCCAATCCTCTTGTAAGACAATGCTTGACCACATGTTGCACAAACAATGCTGCTCAAACTACACCAGCTGGACTTGAAAACTATCTGTCATTTACTGTATTCACCAGACCTTGCACCAACTGACTACCACATCTTCCAGGCTTTGGACCACTTCTTGCAAGGAAAAATATTCAATTCTCAACAAGCTGTGGAAAACTCCTTTCATGATTTCATTGCCACTTGCTCTCCAGGCTTCTTCGCTGCTGGCATAAACAAGCTACCCTTAAGACGGCAAAATTGTGTCAATAGTTTTGGCACATACTTTGATTAATTTCACTGCTTCTTGTCTGAGATTTAATAAACTACACCTTTGATTAAAGGAATTCATTATAAGCCATTTCTCCATCTCAGACCAATCAAACTAGTGTCATTACATGAAAATAAGTGTTTTGCTAAAACACTGTTCAAGAAAGATAGTCCTGAAATAGTTTAGGGCCAAATTTAAATACCCAGTGTTTAGTTCCTTCTTGTGTAGGAAAAGACAAAAGCACTGCAGTTGTACAAGTTCCTGCAGGCAAAGCAAAGAGTGGAAAACTTCTCCCCATCTGTGTTTATTATTACAAATACTGTTTAATATTCCACCTTAAGTTCCAATTGCCAAATATTTTTTGTTTAAAAAAAATGATGACAACATAAAAATAGAAGGTAAGGCTCTGTTAAGAGTTCTGATTGTCTACAGAATAATTCTGAACAAATCTTGTGCTCTGAGCTCCACCTGTCAGCTCCTCCAGGAAGGAGAAAGACAGAAGAATGGCCCTGTAATTTCCATGTGAATAGGGAAAACCATTTCCCAGATCCACTGCTCAGGCTAACATAAATGAAACTGTTAAAAGACATTCACCAGAGGCAGAGAAAAACCAAGCAAACAAAAGGCAAACAGAAATATTTGTTTTCTTGGTCAGTCAGTGCCAAGTGTGGAAAAATAGAACATTTTTTAAGGTCAAGAAAAAAAAAAAAACCACCACACTGAAGTGGGTGATGTGACTCTAGGCCACCCCTTGTTGATGTTTCCAGCGCTCGTGGACTCTGCCACCCCATCAGTTGGTAGGATGAGCAGAAGTGGAGAAAGTAGAGGAAAGCCGGGAAGCTGCGTGCCGGTGGGTATGTGGGTAAGATGGAAGCTGAAGTCTTTATGGCAAGCTTCCATCCGCGTAAGGAGATGAAATGGCTTATTTTGGGTAACCTGAGGCTTTAGTCCTATTAACGTACAGGCACACCTTTTTCCTTTACCTTCTTCCGGCTTGCGCCTTCCGCCAGCCTTCACACGTTTCACATGGCTCCAGTTTCCCCAATACGCCCTCATCTAGTTCCACTAATTTTTTTACATTAACCATCCTAATTAGCCAAATGCTTACAGAAAACCTGGAACTGCTAAGAAATCTCTCCTCCCTCTTACCCTCCATGGTTATGCTAAGCTGCAGCAGATGGGCCATCTTCCTAGCCCGTGATCAGCCGTGTTCTCGCGAGCTCTTAAGTCTCCTCTGCTCCCTCTGGAGGGCAGCCCGTTTTGAATGTTCTTCTGATGCTTCTGTCTTTCATCTTTTCTGCTCCATTCTGTCCTATATATTTCTATCAGATTAGGCTTTCTCTGATTCCCCTTTAATCACTCTTTTGCTCAAAACTTCTCAACAACTTGTTATTACAAACATATGAGAATCCAAACTTCTAGTCCAGCCTTCATGAATGTTGAGGGAGGCAGTCCACTGTGGGCCAGAAGAATGCCTGCATGTCCTCTCTGCGGATGCCAACTGCCAGGCCTAACCGTCTTCTGCCCCTGAACCATGTCTGTAGCTAGTCATGTTGGCTACTAAGTAGGCAACTGCAGCCTGACTACCATGAGACTGTTTGTTCCTGGAGGAAGGGGACTGGCTTGGCTTACTGCTTGCTATAAAAGGTGCTGAACCTTTAGCTCTGGATTCCTCAGTGGCACCACAACTCATTGCATGTGTATTCATACTTGTGTCCATTGCATTGTCCTTTTGGGGTAAGGGGGCTTTGGACAGGGGAGTCACGGGGACCACGATGATGCCCCTGCTGTTTGCTATGCTGTGAATAATGAACCTTCTTGCCTGGATTCTTTGAGTCTTGTCCACTTTTGGCAACTATGGAGTTTTGGCAAGCAGACCTGCCGACCTGAATGCTTGTTTAGTCTATGGAGGTGGGTTCTTCCTGACAAAGTGTTTTCATTATCTGTCTCCCATGATTCTTTTTGGTATTAAATATGTATTTGTTTAATGAATCAGCTAATACATGGATCTTCAGCACTAGCCGAACCAAGCTGGGCCGAATCACTTAGATACCCAATACTTACACACTTCTGCCTATGCTATTGCTTCCATTTGAAGTTTGCTTTCCTTTCATCACAATTTGTCTGAATCCTCCTCTTCCACTAAGAGCCATCTCAGCCATCCAAGCTTGATGTAACTAATCTCTTCTTTTGACCCCCCCTCCATGGACATTAAATGCACATCTCATGTGACACTGATTACTTTTGTATTTATACATATATATTTAGGTATTTTCAATTTACTTCCAAAACAATAGGAATATTTTAGCTACTTAACATATGTCAGGAACTGAGCAATTTGCAGAAGGTGTTGGAATTGCAAAGATGAATGAAATATGGTCTCTACCCACATCAACTCTCATTTGTAATAGAACAGTCTTGAATAAAGTTGTAAGTTCTATCACATGGATATATTACTAAATTGTTATAAAGGTACAGTAGGTACTGCAATTAATTCTCTGTGAATGGAATGTCTGGGAAAACATCAGAAAAAAGGGTACATTTTTGTGTTTGTCATTTATGCCCATGGGCACAGGGCTCATCTGCCTTACTAGTTTATAAAAAACATAAAAGTCTGTATTATTACATCTTTGAATCCCTCACAATAAACCAAAGCCTTCACTTTTTAGTTAAATTAATTAAATATTTATTTAGTACTATATTTATTTAGTGTATTTATTAAGCCCTAGTAGGTATAAGGGAAGAAACTAGGAACCAGGTAATATATACTTTTCTTATAAAGGTACTCCTGATTTAGGGAAATGCAGCCTCTTAGCAACTGATTTCTGTAGGGCTGTACTTAGAGCATCTCAAAGTCCTTCGATGATGTGTGCCATCTTTATTGAAGGTGTTCACACTTAGTTTAAAAATGAACCATTGCCCTAAGCTAAAATAATTTCTTTCAATAGGATTGTCACTTTATTTGTATGGTTTCTGTGTGTAGCACACTTCTGTTAATACTTAAAAGCTTAACTCAAATGTTAATCTCCTTTCAAAGTCTTCATTGATTTCTACACTCAAGAAGAATAACTTAACTGTTCTCTTCTCTCTCCTCTTATGCCATTTGATTGTATGGTGTGTGTGTGTGTGTGTGTGTGTGTGTGTGTGTGTGTGTGTGATGTTTTGGTTTCCCTTTAACAGTGGTCTCCTTGAAGGAAAGTATTTTTCTCCACTTTACTAGGGGCTATTAAAGTGCCTAGCACTTAGAAGGTACTCAACAAATATTTAATGAATGAATCCAAAACCTCTACCTTTTTTAGACTTCTGACATCTTGCTAGC
Source organism: Propithecus coquereli (assembly GCF_000956105.1). Taxonomy (NCBI): domain Eukaryota; kingdom Metazoa; phylum Chordata; class Mammalia; order Primates; family Indriidae; genus Propithecus; species Propithecus coquereli. Next base: position 47,229 of record NW_012149764.1, read on the forward strand.
AATCACAGCAAACAATTTAGAACTGATCTTTAAATGTTATTGTGACTAATACATGAGTCAGACTAGGGACTTGCACTCAGAATATATAAAGGACTCTTACAAGTCAATAATAAGCAGATAGCGAGCCCAATAAAAAATTGGCAAAGATTTAAACAGACATTTCATAACAGGAGATTTATATATGACGAGTAAGTCATGCAAAAGATGGTCAATATCACTTGTCACCAGGAAAATGCAAACAAAACCATAGTGAGATACCATTTCCTGCCCTTGAGAATGGTTGAAATGAAAAAGACTGACAATACCAGTGTCGATCAGAATGTGGAGCAACTGGAACTATCAAAACATTGTTGGTAGGAGGGTAAAAGTGTTACAGGTACTTCTGAGATCAGTTTGACTGTTATCTTCTAAAGCTAACTGTATACTACATTTATAATACAATGCAGCAATTTCACTTCAGTATTTACCATGGGAAATGAAAACCTATGTCCACACAAAGACCTGTACATAAATGTTCACAGTAGCTTTAACCTTGAAACCATCTAAGTGCCTATCAACAGGTAATTTGAATAAACAAAATGAGGTATATCTATACAATGGAATTCCACTCAGCATTTAAAAGGAAAGAACTATGGAAGCATGCTTTACAACAACATGGATAAAACTCAAGATCATTTTGCTGAGTGAAAGAAGTCAGATTAAAAATAGAATGCCCGAGTATAACTCCATTTATATAAAATCCTAGAAAATACAAACTCATCTATATTGACAGAAAGCAAATCAATGGTTCCCCTGGGGTGGGGTGGAAGTAGAGATGGCTGGAAAAAGGGCCCAGGGAAACTTCTAGGGGTGATGGAAACGTTTGTTATCTTGACTATGGTGATGGTTTCACTGGTGTACACATTAATATATAGGTCAAACTAATCAAAGTGTACATTTTAAATATATACAGTTTATTATATGTAAATTGTGCCTTAATAAATTGTATCTCCAGAAACCAATGAAAGTAGTATTAATTTTAAAATATAAATGCCACCTTGTCTGATAGAAATTATGAGAATAAAGTGATAAAACCCTACCAGAAAAGTGCCATTAGAAACTGCCCCCAGTAGTCGCCATGATGTTTGTCACACCGAGCACTATTTGTGAACAGTGGGGGGGATGCCTGCTCCCCATAGTAGCATTTGGAACTCATTGAGATCAACTGTGTGGCACAAGCCATGAGGATAACAAAGGAAACGCCAGGGAATGTCTAGGGAACTTTTATGTTCAATACAGGTTTTGGGTTGGAAAAAAGCCCATCTGAGATATCTCTGCAGCACATTTTTGACTAGTCTGAAATTCCTTAATAATGTTGGTGTTAGAAAACAAACAAATACAAGTATCAAATTCCGTGGCTACCAATATTACACCAGGCTTTTACATGTAGGAATGATGTTTTGCATTGTGAAGCTACATAAGAATGAGGAGTGTTACAGTAGGATTCTGTCCTTCAGAAGCATATGGTTTATTAGCAAAACAAGGTATAATTACCTCCAAGAAATGGATTTTAAACCATGCAAAAGAATCAAGAAAAGATTCACAGACAGATAGATGAACAGTCCTCTGCCTTTATGGGCAGGCTAGGCTTTAACATTTAGAATTTGGCATTTGAACCCGAGAGGACAAAAAAGCCTTATACAATCCTCAATTTTTTAAATAAAAGTGAAGTATGGCTGTGATTGTGGATACAGATAAACTTAATTCTCCTCCGAGTCTTTCCACAATATGTAATTCACATTTTATAGTGAAGCAACATTGATATTAAAGACATTTTTTTTAAAAAAAGGAAATGATTAGAGGTGGGAGTGTGGGTGTCTTGAATAAATGGTGTCTGAAAAGCACATTTTGGGTAATTTTACCAACATAGATGACTTTAAGATTGTGTGTGTGTGTGTGAGAGAGAGAGAGAGAGAGTCAGAGATAAAGAAAGATAGGCAGAGACAGAGGAAAAGACTGAGACAGAGACAGACAGTGAGAGAAATGGAGCTAGTGAGTACAAGTGTTTGTATATTTAGTAACCTTCCATGAGTGTCTTTGGAACAATTCCTATTTTTCTTCCTCTACATTTCTGTTTTCTTATTTTATTTAGAATTTCTCCTAAATTTGCCATTAAAGTGGTCCTGAGATGACATGGAAAAGCCATGCATTAAGCAGCAAGGAGAGTCGACTTACCTGCCGTATTTCTGTGACACCTGTGGAAGAGAGCTGTCTGTTGGTCTCAGCTTGCAGCTGGAGCCCTAACAGTAGTGTCAGTCATCAAGTAGGAGTCAATAATAAAGGAATTTTAAAAGCCTGTCCATCTTGACATACCACCCAAATTCCTTAAGGGCCATGAAAAACAATTCTGACAGGTGTATATATTACTGTAATCAACCTGGGAATAGTGTGGATTCATTGAATCTGTGAAAAGTAAGAAAGAAAAAGGAAAAAGAGACAATGAAATCCTTGTCCTTTTCATATTTTTGGAGAACTCTTTGTGGCTGCTAAAATGGGATTTGTTCCAACATAAAATTGGTCAAGGAAGTGGGAAGAAGGAGAAGCAGCACTAGGGAACAGAGGAGAGAATATAAATTTTATAAAATGCCTGTGTCTTGGTTCCCCTGAGCAGTGCTGAGTCTCCGGGCATGTCCATCTGGAGATAAAAATAATAAGATCTGTGCTCTTAGGAAAAGGTGCAAATCTACAACCTCTCCTTGGGCTTTTCTTCTTCCAAAATCAATGCTTGAATGTGTTTATTTATGTATTTTGGTATTTTGATCTCCCCAAGTTTCTCTTACTCTTGGGTAGCAAGAACCTGAGCTCTCAATTTAGACCACTGGGTTCAAGTCCCAGGTTCACCACTTACTGCATGTGTGAGCTTGGATAAGTTACTTAACTTCTCTGCATCTCAATTTCCTCATCTGTGAAAATGAGGACAAGAAATAATAATCATTGCATAGGAATTTTGAGAGAATTTGTTGAGATAGCAACTGGTGCATAGGAAATGCTCAATAAATGTTAGACTTTTTTTGTTTTTTTATTTCCTACCCTCAGCTGCCTGCCTTTTTCTCTGCTTCCTGCACCAGATGGGCATCCTGAGAATAGTACTCATGAACCCACGACTTGGTTACATAAAGATTCAGGGAAGGCTGGGCCCTACTAATTGTCTTGGGTTTGGTTACCCAAATGCAGATTCTCAACATAGCAATCTGTTAAGAACAAACATTTCCAGACCACCTGTTATTCGAAGTACATGCCATGGCCCTGGGGGGAGAAGACGGGGAGGAGGAAGAAAAAGAATAGGAGGAGGCAGCAGGTTCCTATTCTATGTTGAGGCAGCAATGAATGAAAGCATTCAGGAATTATTAATTAAAGTGAGACTCCAGAGTAGAGTCTCCATGAATTGTAGATATTGGTAGTATAAGCAATACAGTATGAACACAAAAATATAGAATAAATGAGCAAATGTATGTATAGGAAGGGGAAAATTAAAAGAGGGAAAGAAAATGATCCAAAACAGCAACAGTTATTGTCTGTAGCTGAGGAGATTGTGATCTATCTGTTTATATCTATGCCTACATCATAGTGCCTTACGGCCAGTAAGAGGCCTCTTAGCAAGTGGCACTTTGACCATTCATCTGCAGATGAACATTTGGGTTGTATTTATATCTTGACTGTTGTGAATAACGCTGCAGTAAACATGAGAGTGAAGGTATCTCTTCATGATCCTCATCTCAATTCTTTTGGATATATACCCAGAGGTGGGATTGCTGCTTCATATGGTAGTTCCATTTTTAATTTTTTAAGGAACCTTGCCAACACCGATTATCTTTTTGGTTTTTTTGATAATAGCCATCCTAGTAGGTGTGAGGTAATATCTCATTGTGGCTTTTATTTGCAAATGGATAAAGAAAATATGGTATATACATACAAAGGGATGGCATTCAGCCTTAAAAGGGAAGAAAATCTTATCATTAGCACCAAGCGACATGGATGGACCTGGACGACATTATGCTAAATGAAATAAGTAAGTCACAGAAGGATAAATGTTGCATGTTTCCTCTTATATAAGGCATCTAAAATATTCAAAGGTATATAAGCAGACAATAGAATCATGATTACCAGGGGATGGGGGGAGGGGACTATGGGGAATTGTTCAGTGGGTATAAAGTTACAGTGTACCAGAAAAATTCCAGAGATCTGCTGTGCAGCACACTGCCTATAGTTAGCAATAAGGTATTATGTATTTAAAAATTTGTTAAGAAGGCAAATCTCATGTGTTTTTACGATACAAAAAAAACAAGAAACTAAAGACAACAGAGGGCACAAGGAAACTATTGGAGGTGATAGATATGTTTATTATTTAGATTGTGGTGATAGCAATGCATGTGTATACATATACAAACTCACCAAATTGTATACATTAATTATGTGTGTTTTTTGTATACCAATTATATCTCAATAAATCTGAGGGGAAAAAAATAAAGCAAGAGTTTGAGAGACTTGGTTTTCAAAAGAACTGGAATGTATAATATTTTCATGACACTTCACGCTTTATCCAAGAGTCACATGCCATTTCTCTTTCAAGTAAAAAAGATGAATTCTTCAGGGCCCCAAAAAATCTTCGTATGGGAGAAGCAGATCAACAAAAAGCCACAGGTAAAGAATAATAGCACAAACATTTGTCTAATACTTTGAGCCCATTCCTGTAATTTATCTCATTTGATCCTTGGAATAACCCTCTGAGGTAGGCAATGTGGCAAGGGTTTATTGATCCCTTCACTCAGTCATTTATTCATTCAGTCAATTAATATTTATGATGTCTTACTATGTGCTGGGAATTTTGACTAACACTAAGGATAATAATAAACAGGGAGTGGGAGACCAAGGCAGGAGGATTGCTTGTGGTCAGGAGTTTGAGACCAGCCTGAGCAAGAGCCAAACCCTGTCTCTACTAAAAATAAAAAAAATTAGCTGGGCATGGTGGTGGTGAGAGCCTGTAGTCCTAGCTACTCCAGAGGCTGAGGCAGGAGGATCACTCGAGCCCAGGAGTCTGAGGTTGCAGTGAGCTACAATGACGCCACTGCACTCTAGCTCAGGTGACAGAGTGAGACCTGTTTCAAAAAAATTGTGTGTGTGTGTGTGTGTGTGTGTGTGTGTGTGTGTGTGTGTATAGACAGGGCAGACTTCTACTTGGGGGAGACAAATAACAAACCAGTAAATGAGCACACAAGATAGTTGCAGATGCTAGAGGAAATACACAGGATCTATTAATAGAAAGACTTTTAAAAACAAGATTGCCTCAGAAAACCTTTCTGAGGAAGAGACATTTGAGCTGAGACCCAAAGTATCAAAAGGAGCCAGGCTGTGCCTTGAGTTGGAGAAGGGTTGTTTGGGAAGAGACAACCACAAGCGTAAAGTCGCTGAGACAAGAAGGGGCTGGAGCTGCTGTGGGAGCAGAAAGGATGCTGCTGTGGTCTGAGAAAAGAGAGGTGGGGGCAGGAAAAAGGTAAAAGTCTTCGCCTCCGGCTTTCCAAACAAGTATGGAGGCCCTTAGTACCTCCTTGCTTAGGGGAATCTTGCAAAAGCTGCTAGAAAAAGAAAACTCTTTTGGTCTTTTATAAAGCTTTAGCTTACTGTAAATATGATAAAGCCGGAAGGCTGGATGAGTAAGGGAGAGAGGGAAGTGTCTTTCCTTGGTTGTTAGACCTCTGGAACAGCTAACCTTGTTTACTTTCTAGACAGACAGATAGACATATAGATAGACAGACAGAGTTCCCAGAGACTTGGAAGTAAACAAAAGTTAGCCGTTCCAGAAGTTGGGGGGAAAATTGTTCCTAGACCGTACCTTGGGGGAGGTGGTGTGACTTCCACTGGAAATAGTTATATAGCGACCTGTGGAAGTCAAATGTAGGCCACAGGGAATTCTAGCCACCTCAAAGGTTCTGAGACATGTCATGGAGAAATCCCCTGGACCACCAGACCTGAAGGGCCCATTCAGGCTGAGCTAAGAGGCACTCGTAAGTTACTAGTGTAAACCAATAACCAGCCGGTCTCCTCAATTCCTCCATCTTTTGACACTGAGGAAGGCCCAGGAGCCCGGCCCAGCCACTGAGGATTGAGTAGGGGCAGGTGGGAAGTAATGACTAAAACTGACAATGTGGTGGAACAGAGTGTGGGAGCAGAAGTAAGTTAGTTGATGGATGTTTTCTGTATGCCCCATCCCTAGATCCTCTCTGCTCTTATCTTCTGTGCTGTCTTAGAAGGCCAACCACCATGGTATTGGTCACCCATGTTCTCTTAACCTCTGACTGCTACTTAGATTCAGCCAATGGGAGACACTGGCAGATGTAGGAGCGTGGGAGGAATGGATTCAGCCAATGGGAGACACTGGCAGATGCAGGATGCAGGAATGGATCCAGCTAATGGGAGATGCTGGCAGCTAGGCACAGGAAGATGAAAGCAGCTAGGAGTTCAGATGCTGGTTGTCTCAGCACCATTTCTCTTGGCCATTTTCTGGTCGTGGCTGTGTTCCTGGGGTCACAGATCCTGGTTATCAGCCCCCCCTTTTGGGGCTCCGGCTCTCTCACTGACTCTGGCAACATTTCTTCTGCTGTCTGCTTAGTGAGGCTTAGGAGAGGTCACAGATTCTTGCTCTTGCTAAGCCCTGTGTTAAATCCTCCTTGTTCAAACAAACTTAATTCTGCCCACCTCTGTAAATAGTCCTCTCATTTAATACCTTCAGATAAATACCTTAGGGTGGTCCATCTAGTTCTTGTTTGGACACCTACTGAATCATGTCAGTCAAAAGGAAATCAAGTGATACCTCTTACAAACTCAAGTTTGTGAACTAAGATTCATGCCTTACTGCTTACGATGGGGCTTACTCTTCTTTATTTTCCAGATGGAGCAAGGTTTACTAAGTTACACAAGTCACACAGCTAGTAAGTGGCAAAGCCAGGACTTGGACTCAGTAATTCTGTTTCAGTGCTCTTTTCTATATATACCAAGCATATCAGTGCTAAGCAAAGCTAAGCTAAGCAAATATTTCTCCTCACTCCACTACAAATTAGGATAGGATAAAGTACCAGGGTACCTTATTTATCATTACAAGACCTATGATTTTTCTAAGGTTCTTCCTAGTTCATTTCAAGACTATATACTGTCAAGATTCCTAAGCTTGGAAAGAAGAGGCAAGATTGACTTCAGAGAAAACAAATTTGTTCTCAGAGGAAGAGTTTCCACCCCTAGGAGCCTGCCAAATCCTGCAATGTCAGATAGCTTCCTGGTTTTCAGCAAGGTGAACAATCAATGCTCATTGCCACCTGGGCTCATGGGCACTAGTGGGAGAAATGGGCTCTAGTCCTACAAAGTTCAATGTCACTTCTCCAGTTCAAGCTTTAATATCCTTCAATTAAGTGTCCCAGACAAGTCTCCTGTTTCCTTTACTAGTTGTTTTAGTAAAGAAAAGGCATGTATTAAGACAAATATTTTTGTTTTTCCTTGCAGATAGGACAGTCCCAGTGATCTTAACCTGTACACTCATTGGTTGTAGAGTTATGTGCACAGTGTTTTTAAACATGAAGTAACTAGATTTTGCATTTTGTCTGGAAATAGTGCTTCCCATTTCATCCCTACTCCTAACACCTGGCCTTGTAACTCATATTTTTGAAGGCCATGTCCTTCACATTCATTTGAATTTGTGGACCTTGGTCTAAACCCACACTAGAGAGATAATATTTCCTCCATAAGCAAATGATCATCATTGTCCTGGGAATCATTAGATTTTGTTTTTAACTGCTATTCTCGGAGCTTGTCTGCAAAAGGCCTAGAATTAATTTTCATTTGATGTTTTTATTCAGGTATAATTTACAAGAAGAAAAGTGGAAAATGCTAAGTGTGTAGCCCAGGTTTCATGACGTGAACTCATCCATTTAAACATCAGCATCTGAAGAAGTAGAACTTATCTGCTCCCTAGATGCCCCCTTTGTAACTATTCCTAGCCATGAAATCCTTCCCCAGAAGTAACTGCTTTCCTGGCGTCTATTACCATTGAGAGGTTTTGCCTGTTTTTGGACACTATATAAAGGGAATCATATAGTATGACTTTTGTGTCTGGTTTCTTTTGCTAAGTATTATGTTGGCAAGTTTTATTCATGTTTTTTAGTGTGGCAAATTCATTTTCATTACTAGTATCCACTGCATGATTTTATCAAATGGTATTCATATTACTATTGCTGGACATTTGAATTGTTTTTCTGCTATTACAAATAATGCGGCAATGAAGATTTTGACAAGTTTTGGTGCACGTGCATGCATGTTTCTGTTGGGTATCCACCCAGGAGAGTAATGGCTGGATCAAATGGCATGCATATGTTCAACTTTAGTAGATACAACTAGTTTGCCAAAGAATTTATTTAAACTGCCTTAAATAGAGTATGAGGGTTACAGTTTCTTAACATCTGTGCCAACATTTGGTTTTGTTAGTCTTTTTAGCTTTAACCATTTGTATGTGCATTTAATCTGTATTTCCCTGATGACTAATGAAGTACACTATCTTTACCTATGTTTTTTTTTTTGCCATTTGGGTATTCTCTTTGATGAAAAGCCTGTTCAATTCTTTTCGTATTTTTTATTGTGTTGTCTACATTTTTCTTATTGATTTGTAAACATTATTTATTTATTCTGAATGATGGTTTTATTAGTTATAGATATAGTAAATATCTCCACCAAATTGGGGGCTGCCTTTTCCCTCTCTTAATAATTTATTTTATGAACACTTTCAATTGTTTTAATCATCTCTGTTTTCGTATATATTTTCATCATTTTAGACATTACAACATTTTTCTTGTTTTGCACACAGGCAGAATAGGGCTAATAATAATGGTAAAACTTCTCAAAATTAAGCACAAACAAACAAAAAAATCATTCCATGATAAACCTAGAAACAAGGCCATGGCAAGGACTAAAAAGTCTCTACAGCACTGCTGATACCAGCCATTAGTAAGCGCAGAGTTGATGCACTTCCGTTTTAACATACTTGGGAAATGTTAATACAGACCGAGTATTTGATGATGTTAAGAGACTTTTGCTATTTTTGTTTAGATGCTTATAATATTGTGATATAATAAGGAATATATATTTGGTTTTCCTCCTGATTCCTGGTACAAAGCAACTAAAACACTTGGAATTTCCTGAGTGATATGAATAAGAGGAGCATCTTTTGTTATTTATAATAATCCCCTTTCTGAGTTTCTGCTAATGAGATGACTCTTGGAGGGACCCCTAATAGCCTCAGGATGGAGGTTGGTTGCCAGAGGAACCAACTGGGTGATTAGAAGGTTGGGTCTTTCTGCTCTACCCTTGGACCTCCTTGGAGGACAGAGGGATGAATATTGACTTAATTACCAATGGCCAATGATTTAATCAATCATGCCTTCATAATGAACCCTCCATATAAAACCTAAACAATAGGGTTCAGAGACCTTCCTTGATGAATACATTGAAGTGCTGGGAGGGTAGCAAGCCCAAAGAGGGCATGGAAGCTTTGGGTGCATTCTTCCATTCCTTGCCCAATGCATCTCTTCCATTTGGCTGTTCTGAGTTGTATTATAAATAACAAACCAGTAATAGTTGAGAACTTTCCTGAGTTCTGTGAACAAATTATCAAATCTAAGGAGGAGTCCCAGGAACCCCTGACTTATAGCCCATTAGTCAGAAGTACAGGTGGCCCAGACTTGCAGTTGACATCTAGAGTGGGAGCAGTCTTTTGGAACTGACCCCTTAACTGGTGGGATCTCTGCTAACCCCATATAGATCACAATTGAATTGGATTTTAGGGCACTGAGCTAATTTTGGAGAATTGATTGGTTGGGAGAAAATACCCCACACATTTAGTGTCAGAAGAGGTGTTGAGAGTAAAAACATAGCTTAGTAATGTTGTAATTGAGGTTTTTTGTTTTTTTGAAGGAGAACCCCTATCTTTAGAAATACATACTAAAATATATACACATGAAGTTGTATGGTATTGGGGATTTGCTTCAAAATAATCCAGAGTACAACAGTATTGCACACAATAGGTAATTGTTGAAGTTGATAATGGGTACAGGGGTGTTTCATGTACTATTCTCTCTTCTTTTCTAAGTTAAAAGTTAAGAAGAGAAAAAGGGAAAAGGGCGAAAAGAGGTATTTGGTCTAGACAACTCTTTCAAGGACTTTTTTTATAAAGGGAAGAAGAATATAAAGTATTATCTGTAGAGATCTATAGAGTCAAGAAGGAAATTTGTTTCATTTCGTGTTTAACGTGTTATCTCCCATTTTAAAGCAGGTTTGTAAGGTATTTGGGAATACTCCAGTAGAGAGGGAAAATTTGATATGCTAGAGTGAGAAAAGATAATTACATGATTTTTTTGTTGTTGTAGCAAAAGGGGGAAGAATATTTCAAAAGATGGAATAGCATGGGCAAAGGCTTTAGGATAGCAATGAGCTTGGAATGTTGTCAGAGTGAGCAGAAGGCCAGGGGACTTGCAGTGAAGTGACTAATAGGAGTATGGGTAGCAGGGCTAGATCCTTCAGGGCCTCAGAGGCCACTGTCAGAAGTTTGGGTTTTATTTTACTGGTAATGGAAAGCCATTGGATGACTTTAATTAAAGAGTTATGATTGAGTTAAACTTTAAAATGTTCTGGCATTCTATGTGGAATAGACTTGTATGTAGGCAAGTGAGTGTGTGTGTATGTTTTGAGGCATCAGGTTAAGTATGGAGGCAGGAAGAGAAATGTGGAGACCATTTCAGTATTCTAGATGAGATGCTGAGATTGTGGAAGCAGAATGTTGTGAGTTAAATTGTGTCCTCTCAAAAACGATATGTTGAGATCCTAATCCCTGGTACCATAGACTACGTCTTTGTTTGGCAACAGGGTCATTGCAAACGTGATTAGTTAAGATGAGGTCATATTGGAATAGGGTGGGCCCCTAATCCAATATGACCGGTGTCCTTTTGGGAAGAAAGCCATGTGAAGACAGAAACACACAGACAGAGCACCATGTGAAGATAGGAATTGGAGCAATGCATCTACCAAGCCAAGAAACTCCAAGGATTGTAGACAACATACCAGCAGCTAGGAAGAGGCAAGGAAAAATTTCTCTACAGATTTTAGAGGGAGCATGGTCTTGCTAACACCTTAATTTTGGACTTTTACCCTCCAGAACTGAGTGAAAATGAATTTCAGTTGTTTAAGTCACCCAGTTTTTGGTGTTTTGTTATGGCAGCCTTAGCAAACCAACATGGAGGTGGTGAAAAGTAGCTATACATTTTGAAAAGAAATACATAATATATATGTAAAATATTATTAATGTATATATTAATTTAATATGTTATTGATTATTACAATTAATTATTATTATTATATACTACAAATATATTTTTACATATATTGATTAATATACTTACCTAGAAAATTATAGACATGCATTGAAGAACACAGAAAAAGAACTGAATAAATGTTCATGTTTGAAAAAGCTCTATATCATAAAGATGCCAATGGCCCTCCAATTTATACAATTTCAAATAAAATCATAAAAAGGATTTTTTATTTAACTTAACAAACTAATTCTCAAGATTGCATTTCATTTCTTTAAATATCCTTTCTGCCCTTTTTCTTTCTCTGCTCCTTCTGGGATTTCCGTAATGCATAAATTATTCCGTAATGCAAAATTTGTTTGATGGTGTCCTGTAAGTCCAGTATGCTTTCTCACTCTTTTATATTCTTTTTGTTCCTCTTATTGATAATTTTGTTCCTCTTATTGGATAATTTTAAATGGTCTGTCTTTCAGTTCACTGATTTTTTTTTTCTTTTGTTTAATTGAATCTGCTATTGAAGCTCTCTATGGAATTTTTCAATTCAGTCATTTTGATCTTCAGCTCCAAAATTTTTTCGGTTATTTTTATGGTTTCTATGTCTTTATTGAACTTCAGATTTTGTTCATGTATTGTTTTCCTGATTTGTTTAGTTGTCTATCTTATAATTCACTGAGGTTTTTAAGACAATCGTTTGGAATTCTTTCTCAGGAAGTTTGTAGATCTCCATTTCTTTAGGGTTGGTTACTGGTGCTTTATTTTGTTCAATTGATGGTGTCATGTTTCCTTGGTTATTCTTGAACCTGTGGCCTTGCATTGGTATCTGTACATTTGAAGAAGTAGGCATCTCTTTCAGTCTTTGTAGAATGGCTTTGGCAGGGAAAGCCCTTCATTAGTTTTACACACATCTGGAGGTTCTGGGGAGAACAGTTGATGAGATCCATGCATGGGTAGGCTTGCTACTAGAGTCTTCAGGTAGGCTGGCCTGGTGCCTGTGTCAGAGGTGTATGGGCCTGTTTGCTGACTCCACAGGTGCCAGCCTGGTGCCTTGTTCTGTGTGGGCAAGACTGGAGCCTTGTTCCTTGGGTGCAGTCCTGGATCTTGCAGGCTTAGGTCCTGGTTCAACATGGCCAACCTGGAGCCTGAGTCCACTGAAGTGGGCTTATAAACTGGATCTGAAAAGGTGTGTGTGAAGCATGGGTCCATGAGAAAAAGCCTGGATTCTGGGTCTGTAGAGATGGGCTGGGAGCCTGGGTTCGTGGGGACCATATTGAAGCATAAATCCACAGAGGCTGACCTGGCAACTCAGTGCTGTGGTGGGCCTGAGCCTGAGTCTACAGGGGAAAGCCTGGTGCTCTGGTGGGCCTAAAAACTGGGTTTATGGGGCTAGGTTTGATCCTGAGTATCTGAAGGCCATCCTGGCACTGGGATTTAGATATTGGAATGGGCCTGGCACCTGGGTCCATGGAAGCAGGACTACAGTCGGGTCTATAGGGATGAGTATGGAGCCCATGTCCTTAGGGGAGGGCCTGGGTTTTGGGTCCATGGTGGCCAGCCTAGAGTTTGTGCAGGTCTGGAGCCTGGGTCTTCAGAAGCTGGCTTGGCACTGGGGTGGGCCTGGAGTCTTGGTCTGTGGGTGCTGGGCTAGAGACTGGGGCTGTGGGGGCCAGCCTGGAACCTGAGGCCTTGGGTGCAGGCCTGGTGTCAGGGTTTACTGGGGTGGGACAGGTGCTGGGGTCCATGGTGAAGTTAGGTGCTCAGTTAGAGGGTATCTCTCTCTGCTCAGTGCAGTGTGGGCTTGTGGGAGGAGTGATGAAGGTAATGTGAAACTGTCTTTCCTACTCTCTTCAATGTGTATTTTCTTATTTCTGTGCTCTAACCAGGTGTGTAATCTCTTACCTGGATTCCTTAGCTCTTGTTAAGGTTTATTTTTGTGCATGGGTAGTTATTCAAATTAATGTTTCTGTGAGGGGATGAGTGCTGGAAATTCCTATGCTGCCATCTTACTGACATCATTCTCCTAAATGTAAATTATTTTAATTAATTAATTTTGTTAAATTATTTACAGTAGTAAAATTTGAATTAAAATTTTTTTCTTAAGGGGAAAATAATAATAAAGAACTTGAAAAATACTGGAGTACATGAACTCACTGAGGAATATTTAATCCCTTCTAAGGAAGTGGTGGAGGATTTAGTATTAATTTACCTCTCCAGACTGTTATTATATTTTATTTTATTTTTTATTTCAGTTGTTCTGGCCATAAGAAAAAGAATAGGTTTTGAGGATTACAATATTATTTGGAGACACTGATTATTGATCACTATTACTGATAAAATTCGGCCTAGTTTATGTCTATGGATACATAATAAGATTACATAAAAGCTAATAGGACTTATGTGCCACATTGGATAACCTCTTCCACCCATCCTTACCTTCGCCTAAGTTTTCCCACACCATCTTCAAATCCTCACCATATGTAGAACTGTTGACAACTTTTCACTAACCACTCCTACCCCTACCACTCAAACATAAAGGTTGGGAGAGAAAATAGAGGACAAAAATATAGCAATAACAGGGTTCCTTTATGAATGAGCTCAGGGAAAAGATGTACTGTACATGCCAAAGGGTTTTACTGAGTTCTTGATGGATGGGAGGGACAATAGAGGGAGGGACTTGTAAAGGATTTATGAGGGCCAGGATTAAGGGAGCGTGTGAGAATGCCGTCACTAATCGGACTTGGGGTAAAAGAAACATGTGGAACACTTCAATGAGACATTAACTAATGCTTCTGCACAGGTGCAGCTGAATGGAGCTAACACCTTATATCAGATCCTCTTCATGTTGTCCAGGATGTCTGGGGATAAACAAATAGAGGTGGAGCAGACAGGGAGGCCAGGCTGGGGCAGGAAGACATTTCTGCATTCCTTGCTTACCAGGCTTAGAAATGTAGTTTGACTCCATTCCCAGAATTTGTATGCTTGTTTCCATCCACCATTATCCACAAACTTCCCCGGTAACTATTAGTTCTCTGATATTTTTCACCATTTTTAATGATGCATAGAGAAGAAAATGAAAATAAGCAAAGGGAAGTAAACAGCTTGGAACAGGCTACTGCAGCCATTGCTCATTTGCAGGTCATATGACGTTTTGATTTTTAAAAATTATTTGCAAGATCTAACTATATTGTAGCTTCAGGGAGGATGCATAGAGAAGAGAAGAGGATAGAAGATTGAGCACAAGAGATACAAAAAGTGATTCCGGGACTTTGTCCTAATCTCTGATGATCAAATCCCCGACTTGTTTTTCATTACAAAGCAGAACATTGAGCATTTAGAATACCCGAACTCCAGGGAAATCAAGTCAATTGGGCAAGCATCTCTCTATGAATAGTAACTTCATTCACTCACACACTAAATGCAAACTGAGCACCAATATGTATGTAATACCTTCTTGCACTATTGAGAGATATTCAGCTCTTCCCTTCTTCATTTGCTTAAGGAACATTATTGAGCATTATTACTCCATGCATGGCACTGTCCTAGAGACTGAGACACACAGAGATGTATGATACATCACAGAATAAAATGGAAGATAACTCAGTAAAACAGTCTAGTGGACATAAAGGAAGACTAAGTGCTAGACAGGCGAGATTTAAAAAACTTCTAAAATAATTGCCAATGGTGTATTTAATTTATTTAACATTCTTATTTTGGAATACTTTTATTTATAGAATTATTAAAAGTTACAAAGTAGTACAGAGTGTTCCCATATATCCTTTTGCCAGTATCCTCTAGTGTGAATATTAAATACCTTACATAGTACTTGTCAAAACTAAGAAATTAACATTGGTATGATTCTAATAACTATTTGAGTTTCACCAGTTTTTCTGCCATTTTCCTCATTCTGTTCCAGGACCCAATCCAGTATACAGCATTGCATTTAGGATGTTCCTTATTTTAGTATTGTTCCTGACAATTATTAATATGATTACCTTTCCAAGTTTGACTGTTTTGTAGTGGGAAGAATGAATAATATAACAAGTGCTACCTCCTGTTATATTTTGCTCTATCACAGAAATCTTAATCAAAATGGAACTCATGAATTATTCTGCCAGTCAGCTAAAGAAGCTGATTTTGAACCTGGATGACAAAAACCTATGAACACTTCACTTTTTACTTTCAACTTGGTAGAGAAGTGTTTTTAGACTTTTCCACAATTATTTATAGAGAATTATTTTTAAAAATATCTAATCACAATGAGGCTGAGAATTAATCTAGTCCAGCCCTCTTGTTTATAACTGAGGGAATTAAGACTTCAAGAAATTTAAGTGACTTACACAGGGTCCCTAGATGAGTTAGTAGCAAATTTGGAATTTATCTTTGGCTCTTTTTCTCTCTTTAGAGAGGCACACAAATTGTTCCACAAATCCTAAAAAAATTAAAATGCAATTTTTTGGAAGGACAGAAAGATGGAGAGAACAATTCTAGAGAGAGTTAAACATTTATTTAAGGTCTCCTCTTTCTTTCCCTCTCCAACTTAATACTATTTTTATTAAACATGAAGAACCTTTAGCATCTCTACATGTGTGGCCTTTGGAGAATATTTATCCTCTTTGGTAGATAATTACCTGTTCTCAACTTTCTACCACATCATTTCAAAGAAGCTAGACTTCTCAAGTCTCTGGAATTTCTCAACAACTACTTCATATCTCACTTTGGGGGACTGGTTGAGCTTTATTTTCCTTCTTTTCTATGTTCTTTCTTTCTTCTCAAGTTTAGCTTTATCTGTGTTAAGTTTTAGTTTATATTTCCTTAAATTACTCAGAAAACTGAACTATGTCCAGGTACTTTGGAAGGGATGCCAGTGGAAATCACAAAATGATTCCCCTTAATCCACTGCAATTAATTTTTCCATAAGAATTTTGAGTCTATTAGGCTTGTTTTTATAGCAGTTACTGAAAAAGGATATCTGTCAGGCATACCATATATTTCTTGTAGATGCCGTTGTTAACAAGCTGAAGTCAACATATCACTTTTCAGTTTTAAAGTGGTAGGTATCAAATGAATAACCAGAAACAAAACTTGTCAGTTGTGTCTGGAAGGCCATTGTTCAACACACACTAAATAAAACAAAGTGCTTCACTTTCAAAGAGATGAGAGCTCAGTTTTTTTTAAAATCCATCACCTAGCTTCACCCCACACAGAAACAAAATAAATAATGAGACTATGTCTTCTTGTAATGTGCAGAGCTATTTAATAAAACAGTGGCTTGATATCCAACTAGAAATGTAAGGAATGAAGCCATTTTTGGGGGACTATTTAGTACTGTCTAGAGGCATATGTGGAAAAAACATTTACTTTGGAGTTAGATACAATTGGACTTAAATACAGGCTCTTCAATTTATTTTCTATATGGCCTTGGGTAAGTTATTACTTTTTGAGTTTCAGTTTCCTCATCTACAAACACTTCTCATAACCAAGTTGAAGGTAAAAATAAAAATAATGACTTTCCTATACTTTCTTAGCATTTTGCTTTACTCCATAAGCCAGAATAAACTTAAAATCACATTTCCCGAAGGTTTCAAATGGATAAAAGCCTTACATTGTATATTTAATTCAAGATACAACTCAGGACACTTTTTCATCTAGTTAATTGTTCTATATCATGTCTATCCAGCAAGGTTGTAAACACCTTAAGTTCCTGAACCCTAATATACACTTTTTGTATTTTGCTTTTTCCTACATCTATTGCGATGCCCCCTACGCAATGAACAATTAATAAGATGAAGAAATAAGCTGAATTGAATTGACTGGCATAGTCTTAAAATGAATAAAGGGAACTTTTGATAAAGAAATCCTCTATGGAATATAGAGAACAGGTTGAATCTCTGTAGTAGGCAAAATTAATGGTTCCTCCAAAGATATTCATGACCTGATCCTTGGAATCTGTGAAATATGGGTACCCGAAATGGCAAAAGGGATTTTGCCAATGAGATTGTTAGATTATTTTGTGTTGCCTGAGTGGGCCCAATCTAATTACATGGGTCAGTATAGCACTTGTAACCTACATAACTATAAGATAATCAATTTGTATTGTTTGAAGCCACAAAATATGTGTTTATTTGGTATAGTAACAATAAAAAAAATGCTATTTCCCTAAAATACTCTTAAGTTTAAGTTAAGGAAAAAGGAAATAGAATAAAGATGGCATAGGAGACTGAAAATGCTCATGAATATGTTCTTAGAAATTCAGCAAGGGTCTTTATGTCCTAAAATGAGAAGAAGAATTATCTCAGAGATATACCAACATCAGGATCCAAGAGGAGGTCAGTATCCTAGTCAGAAGGTCAAACTAATGGTCCTTACAGGAAAAGTTTGACCTCCGTATGCACTTTGGAGGCTGAAAAGCTTTGGGCAGTGGCTTAAGGTTAGATTTGGGATCAGTTGTTTAGAGCCTAGGACTTAATGCTTGGGTTCAATCCTGGTAACATTATTTGTTAACTCTATTGTATGGATTTTGGAAAACTCCAAAACTGCTCTAAGCATCAGTTTCTTCACTGGTCAAAAGATAATATTAAACATGCTATACTAATGGGAATGTCATAAGATACATATGAAGCCTTGGCACAATTCTGTGCACAGAATAAGCATTAAATAACTGTCAGGTTTCAGTGTGAAATGTCAGTTCTTGGTGCACCCATGGCCAAAGAATGACCAGACATGCCAAAGTTGGGCAAGCACAAAAATGAGGTTTATTGAGGAAAGAAAAAGATAGGATTATAAGGCAAGAGCAAGATGCAGGTTTACAGATCATAGTACATAAGCCACAGATGACGACCAGGCCCATTGTCACAGCAAAGAGAGAGCAGAAGGAAGGGTGCAAAAGAGAGAGGTTGGCTATTGTCTGCATCTTATTTTATAGTGCCTGGATAGAGACCTCCCTTATGGTTCAGAGGTCACCATGGAACCACTTTGATTGGACAGTTTGGAGTCACATGACCTGAGCCTTAATTACGTATGTGGGTTCTAGGTCACTTTCCAGACTCTATGGTACCCATGCTGCTTGGTTTGTGGGCTAGAGAGTCCTCTGCATTCTTTTGCAGCTGGCGCACCAAGTTCTGATTGACAGATTCATAGGGCATTCCCTCCTCCCCCAGGTAGGAAGAATTAGGGTAGGGCAGGACCAAGATGGGGGCAACAGTACCCACTTTCATCCCTAGGAGACCCAGAATTCCTTGCTAGCTACCTAACATAACCACTAGCCATTTTTATTATTCTTACTGGAAAAGAATTGATATTCCTAGACTTCAGCAAACTAAAATAGAATAGTCACAGGGGATTAATTTATTTGATCAATCAAAAGGTTTTACTATGTGTCAAATACCATAGCAGGCACTTGGGTTACAGCAATGAATAAAACACAGTCTTCCCCCTCCCTAAGCTTAGAGTCTCCTAACAAGAGTAATTTTAAAAATTGGGTTGATTTAATGTTTTCTGTCAGTGACAAGGTAACTAAGTGATGAAAATATAAACTTTTGATTTACTTAAGTGCAGGTAGTCTGTCATTATATTCATAATATATGATCATTATAATAAAATTATATATCAATATTTATTGAGCATCCATATTATATTACTCAGAAAATGACAGCAGAATGTCATTGAACAATGTCAGAAAGACAATTGGGAAATCATGACGTTAATAGGCTATTTGAAGAGGTGCTCTATTTTGTTACTGCAATTTCCATAGGCCCATATTCATTATTAGAAGTCAGTCTGCATCAAAATTCAGCAGTTGTTAAAGATTCAATTTGATAAAAGAAAAAAATTAGTTCTCTCAATCAATACATTGGTGAAGTGGTTTATATTGGGAGAGAGGATGATTTAAACTTTCTTAAACAGTGTATGAAGAATAAAAGTTCTCATTTTGGAGTTCTGCTGTAGAAGGAAGAGAGAATTATCAAGACCAAACAAGAGAGGGCCTGGAAACAAGAAATTTTACATTTACCCTATTTAGAGCCAGCACCAGCCCATGCAAGGGAAAGGAGCAGAGTTATAGCTTCTTGAGAGTTGGTTAGTTGTCATAAAGCTGGAGTTATCACAAGCATTGTCCAAATATAGCTTAGAATAGTCACAGCAAATGTTGCTTGTATACTACTTAAAAATTTTTTAATCTTTGTCTATAAAGACATAAAATGATATCTCAGTGTACTCCATATTTGCATTTCCCAGATCACTAATGAGGTTAAACATGTTTTCATGTTTCTTGGCCATGTAATTTCCTCTTCTCTGAAATATCTGTTCATGCCTGTACCTAACTTCTGCTCATTTTTCTGTTGGGCTATTTGGGCTCTCTTTTTGATTTTTAAGAAGTTTATATCACCTTGATATTTAATTGCTATAGTGAGTTGAATGGTAGTCCTCAAAATGTATGCCCACCTGGAATCTATGAATATGACTGATTTAAAAAAAAGGATCTTTGCCGATTTAATTAAGTGAAAGATCTTGAAATGAGATCATCCTGGATTAGTTTACCTAATCCTAAATCCAATGACACATCCATAAAATAAACATTATGTAGGAAGATCTAACCAGGGCAATTAGGCAAGAGAAAGAAATAACAGGTATTCAGATTGGAAAGGAAAAATTAAAGCTATTTATATTTATAGATGACATAATCCCATGTATCTCTAAAATACTATTAGAGATAATAAACAGGTTTGGCAGAGTTGCAGTATACAAGAACAATATATAAAAATCAGTGTATTTATGTACAGTAGTAATGAATAATTCAAAATGAAATTAAGGAAACAATTCCATTTATAATATTATCAAAACAATAAAATACTTAGGAATAAATTTAACCAAGGAGGTACAAGACTTATACACCAAAAACTTCAAAACAATGTCAAAAGAAATTTTAAAAAGACCTAAATAAATGAAAGGACATTTGTGTTCATGGATTGGAAACTTAATATTGTTAAGATAGCAATACTTCCCAAAGTGATCTACAGATTCAATGTGATATCTATAAAAATCCCAACATCCTTTTTTTTGCAAAAATGGAAAATTCTGATTGTAGAAGTCAAATAGAATTGCAATGGGCCCCAAATGGTCAAAACAACTTAGAAAATAAGAAGAAAGTTGGAAAACTTACACTTCCAAATTTCAAAACTTATTACAAAGCCAAAGCAATCAAAACAATGTGGTATTGGCATGAGAATAGATATTCATACCAAAGGAATAAAATTCAGAGTCCAGAAATAAACTAATACATCTATAGCAAATGTATTTTCAACATAGGTACCAAGCCCATTCAGTGAGAAAAAATAGTGTTTTCAAAAAATGATGGTATGGCAACTGGATATCCACATGCAAAATAATGAATTTGAACCCCTACCTCAAACCATATGCAAAATAAAACAAAACAAAAACGGCTCAAAATAGATCAGAAAGCTAAATGTAAAAGCTAAGACTATAAAACTATAAAAAGAAAACACCAGGGTAAATCTTTATGACCCTGGATTTGGCAATGGGTTTTTTTTTTTAAAGATTACACTAAAACCATAAGTAACAAAAGAAAAAGATAAATTGGACTTCATAAAAATTAAAAAATTTTGTGTATTAAGGGGTACTATCAAGAAAGTTGAAAGTTAAAAGACAACCTAATACAATGGAAGAAATTATTTGCAAATCAAATACCTGATAAGGGCATAAAATCCATAATATATAAAGAACTCCTAAAACTCAATAATAAAAAACCAAATAATCCAATTAAAAACAGGAGAAGCATTTGAATAGACATTTCTGCAGGAAGAAATACAAATGTCCAATAAAAACATGAAAAGATGCTCAACATTATTGGCCATCAGGGAAATGAAAATCAAAACTGCTGTGAGATACCACTTTATACCCAATAGACTGGCTAAAATAAAATGATAGATATTAACAAGTGTTGGCAAGGATATGGAGAAATTATATTATAACTTTCATACATTGCTGGTGAGAATGTAAAATAGTGCAGTTGCTTTGGAAAACAGTTTGGCAATTCCTCAAGAAGTTAAGCATAACATTACCATATGACCCAGCAATTTTACTACTAAGTATGTGAGAATTGAAAATACATGTTCAAACAAAAGCTTGTTATACACATGTTCATAGCAGTATTATTCATAATAGCCAGAAAGTGGGAACAAGTTGAATATCCATCAACTGATGAATGGATAAATAAAAAGTGGTATATCTATGCAATGGAATATTATTCAGCTATAAAAGAAATGAAGTATTGAGACATGCCACATATAGATAAACTGTGAAAACATCATGCTAAGTGAATGAAACCAGTCACAAAAGACCACATATTGTCTTTCCATTTATATGAAAGGTCAAGCATAGGCAAATCCATACAGACAAAAAGCAGATTAGTAGTTGCCAGGGGGTAGGTGGAGGGGAGAAGAAGGGTGATGCCTACTCTATTAGCTACAGTTATCAGCCCTAGTCACGTGGCTGCACCTCATGGCAAGGCAGACTGGGATATATATAGTCTAGCTTTCAAAAAGAGGAAGTGGACTTTGCTAAGAAGCGAGTGGTCTTTGCACACTACAGAAATAGAATTTTTGGGAATGGGCTCAGGAATCTGCTAGTTAAACACACTTCCCAGATTATTTTCATATCTACTGATGTTTGATAGCCACTATTCTAGACACTCAGGACCAACAATTCTCTGTCTCTGCCATTCTCTTTGCAGTTTTCCATTAATAGGTAGGAAAGTAAGGCACAGAAAAAGTCAGAAGTACAAAAGGAGTTTTGAGGGAAAGGAAGTTGTCCTCTAATTCAAATGTTAGAGGTCACAAGTTTGAACATGTTGGGTTTCTACACCAAACCAATAACGTGAAAGAAAAAAGTCTACAGTCTCTTTTATTCACAGAAGAGCACAAAATAAAGAATTGAAATTGTAATAGTTAAGGACTAGTCCCAAGGTACATGAGTGTATTTTAATTCATATTTCTTCTTTTAATGATGTGAATAGATATTTTAATATGGAACAAAACATTATTTTTAATGAGTGGTACATAAGCATAATTGAACAGAAATGCATAATATTTCTCTTCATGTGCCATGCCCATAGCCAAAGTCTACCTGTTAAAATATAAATTTATAACCCAGTTGGTGCTCCTTGTCTACTCTTAGGTTTTCCTTAGTTCAAAGAACTGAAGTAGAAATAAACAATTTTTATGCAGCTTAAATGAGAGATAATGACAGTTATACCGCTAAAGCAGAGATCTAATCAGGTCACTACTAAAAACAAGAATAACAAAATCCAAAAACAATCACAAAAATTTGGTAAGCATCTAGAGAGCCAAAATTAAAGGTATGTCCCAAAATATTCACGTGAAAAAGGGTAAAATCAACCTTCCTGGGGGAGGTAGACATGAGTTAGGTTGAAGTCTAAAAGAAAATAATTAGTTGCAAATCTATAGAAGAGCTGCATCAGTTAAGTTCCTCCAGCTCTCATTCTACCTCAGTGTTTCCATCGACTACCTCAGGTAATGGTTTTCTTCTAGGGAGAGAAAAACATGCAAATAGAAGGAGGGAATGAACACACACATGCACAGAGAATCTATAGAATGAAAGAAACTTATGTGCTATATCAACTACTCACAGCTAACATTATACTTGATGGAAAACTAAATACTTTCCTCCTAAAATCAGGCATAAAACAAAGATGCCCACTCTTACCCCATCTATTCAGCATTATATGGGAGGTTCTAGCTAGGGCACTTAAGTGAGAAAAATAAATAAGGCATTCAGATTGGAAAGAAAGAAGTAAAACTATCTCTATTTGTGGATGACATGATTTGTATGTAGAAAATTCTAAAGAATCCCCATAAAACTATTAGAACTAATAAATGAGTTTACCAAGATTGCAGTATACAAAATCACTATACAAACATAGATTATACTTTCATACATTAGTTATGAACAATCTGAAAATGAAATTAAGAAAATTTCATTTACAGTAACAACAAAAATAAAATGGATAAAGTTAACAAAATAAGTGCAAGACTTGTATACTGTACACTACAAATCATTGTTAAAAGAAATCAATGAGAGTCTAAATAAATGGAAACACATTCTGTATTCATGGATCAGAAGACTTAGTATTGGTAAAATGGTGCTACTCCTCAAATGGGTCCACAGACTCAATGCAATCCCTATCAAAATTCTAACTATATTTTTTGCAGAAAATGACAAACTGATCCCAAAATCACAGGAATATCCAAGGAACCCAGAATAGCCAAACAATCTTGAAAAAGAAGAACAAAGTTGTCACTCACACTTCCCAATCTTCAAACTTCCTGTATACTGCAGTAATCAAGACAGTGTGATACTGACATAGGGACCGAAAGATCAATGGAATAAAACTGAGTGTCTGAAATACAACCCTCACTTTTATGGTCAATTAGTTTTTGACAAGGATATCAAAATAATTTGGTGGAGGAAAGAACAGTGGTCCAGGAACAACTGGATAGTCACAGGCAAAAGAATGAATGCAGACCCCTTCCTTATACCATAAATAAAAATTGACTTAAAATGGATCATAGACTGATTATAAGAGCTAAAACTATAAAACTATAGAGGAAAATTTAGGAGTGTATCTTTCTGAATTTGGGTTAGGCAATGGTTTTTTAGCTATGACACTGAAGCACAAACAACAAAAGAAAAAATAGATACATTAGACTTATCAAAATTAAAACTTTTGTGCTGCAAATCACGCTATTAAGAAAGTGAATAGACAACCCATGGAATAAGAGAAAATTCTTACAAATCATATATTTAATTAGAGATTTGTTTCAAGAATATATAAAACAATCATTATAACTCAACGAAATAAAGGTAAATAACCCAATTTTAAAATGGAAGAGAATTTGAGTAGACATGATTTCTCCAAAGAACATTTACAAATACCCAATAAGAATGTGAAAAGATCCTCAACGCCACTTCAGAGCAAGGCAACAATGAGAAACTACTTAATATGCACTAGGATTTGGGTGTAATGACTATAGTCAAATGGCTATAATTGAAAATATGGATAAGAAGTGTTGAGCCATGAACCAACATAGCGTGGTACTCTCACTTGCTTCTCCCTCTCCCATCACTGGGACTTTTTAAGGTGCTACTGCTGTGTGATAAGCGATATTCTGTGTGCTGACATAGAATCACCTGGTAGAGCATTTTCTCCATAGTTAATGGCCTGTTAGGTAAGGGCCAGGCTCATACATATCCAATAGGGATGGAAACAAAGGGCCTTGGGGCAGCTGAACAGAGTCAGAGGTGACTGGAGCAGTTGATTTTCAAGCTGTGTCTTCAGTAGGACTGACTGCTGTGCCTGCCTCAGGCGCTGAGGATCCCTTAGCTGAATCACTGGGAAGGCCTCCTAAGAGGTCCTTGTCTCTCTAGTCTCTCTTTTCCAGTAATCTTCCACACAGCTGCCAGGGAATAAGTATCACCTCCCTTGATTTACAAGCAACCCTGGATCCTTACTGGCTAACAAAGAAGTAAACTTTAGCGTGTGTATTAGTCTGATTGGACCACCATAACAAAATGGTGGCACAGACTGGATGACTTCAACATCAGAAATTTATTTTCTCAATTTTGGAGGCTGGAAATCCAAGATCAGGGTGCCAACATGGTCGAGTTCTGGTGAGGACCCTATTCTGGTTGTAGATTGTCAACTTCTCCTTGTACCTTGTATCGTCACATGGGGGGAGGGGAAGAAGGAGGAGGAGGGGAAGGTAAGGGAAGCATGAATAAGCTCTCTGGGGTCTGTTTTTTTTTTTTTTAATAAGGGCACTCAACCTATTCACAAGGGCTCTATCCTAATGACCTAATTACATCCCAAAGGCCCCACCCTCTAATACCATCATATTGGGGGTTAGGATTTTAACATGAATTTTGGGGGGACACAAATATTCAGTCCATTGTATCACCTCCTCTATAAATTCTTCTATGTCCCCAAAGCACTTTATGTACTTATCAACTAAACATGTGATCTGAGTGAGTTATTTATTCTTTATAAATGCCAGTTTCCTCTCCGTAAAGTGGGAATAAAATTAGGAATATGCTATTATCTATCTTACTGCGTTGTTGTGAGGATTAATCAGGTTAAAGCACATGAAGTACCCACAGCACAAAGAGAGAGTTGCTATTATTAACTAATATTATTCTTTACTATACCTCCCATGAAACAGTGGGCTCCGTGACATCGGTGCTTTCATCTTGTTATGCTTAGGACACAGCACCCAGCTCTGCACTCAGTACACACTGATGAACATATCAGACCTGGAAGGATCTTCCAGATCAGGCTCTAACTCATTCATTTCACAGATGAGTTCATGGAGTTCCAGAGCGAAGGAACTTGCCTGAGGACCCACAGCTAATTGATGATGTTGCACGGCTCTGATGCCAGTAAGTGCTCTCCGTTCTTTCTCGTGCTATCTTGTGTGCTCACAAATTCAGAGACTCATTTTTCTCTTACTGGCCAAAAACTCAGTTAAGCCTAGTGTAATGATTAAGTGAAGGCAAGGAAGAGTCGCTCTTTCTCTGAGCAAATATGGATGATGTTAAATTGCCTGGGGCAGGATTTCTGTGGGCTGCTGTTCCTGCTGCGGGAGCTGCAGGGAACCACCAGGAAGCCGCTGCCAGGTGCCACATCTCACCCCAGAATACCTCCTTCTGCAGCCCCATAAATCTCTGCAGAGGGTGTGCCAGATTGGACTGATGTGTGCTTTTTTGTGTGTTTCTGACAGTCACTCAACTGAGTTATTACCAACTGAACATGAACATATGTGTTTCACACACGTTCTGGGACCTGAAATTTGTCCAGATTCATCAGAATCTGAGACTGAGACAAAGTTTGTGACCCAGAGATAAGAATCTGGAGAGCTTTTGTAATACCTAATCCCCTCTACATTTTAATCTCCCCTATTTTTTTAAACAATGGACTTTTTGTCACTTTGTTGTTTAATATTGAATGGACATTTCTGATATATGTGATGGGAGGAGAGACATAGAGTTCAAAGAACCCAGATTGGTTAAGGAAGTTCCCACTCTTCTAACATGTTGTGCAGCTGCAAGCAAGTAGTTTAACCTTTCTGATCGTCAGTTTTCTCATCTGACTAATGGAAGTCTATGGTTTCTAAGATTTCTTCTGTGTGAACATTTTATATGTCTAAATCTCCCCACCACATATTGAAAGGATTCTTCAGGAAGCGTCTCTGCCCAAACTTTGTGATACTCACATGTTCCTATGGCTGACATTTGTGCCATCTCCCTTTGTTTGGCACAGAAGGGGGAGGAAGAAAAATACAAGATTGGCATCTGTTCTGTAACAGGAGATTTCATGACATAGAAGAAACAGATGGAGATTTAAATCTTAACTCTTCCAGTAACATTCTATGTAGCTGTAGCTTCATTATATAGTAAATATAGAATGTTCTTAGCACAGTGAATTATATTTATAATTATTAAATTTCAGTATATATTAAAGCTATGTAATACACCTAGCACAATGTCTGGCATACAATAAGTGCTTACTACATACTAACTGCTCATCTCTCTCCACTTGTTGTTTCTGCTCCTCAGTAGGAATTCCAGGTAGATAGGTTGCAGCTACCTGTCCATGCTGCTCTTGGAAGGATCTGGAACTTTTCTAGTGCCTTTGTCCAGAGTGCCCCTGGTGTCCCATCTCCTCGGGTCAGCCTCCTTTGCTTGCAGAGAGCTAACCTCAGATCTGACCTCAGACTGTGTCCCTGGAAATCCCATGTTTTGTAATCAAGGGATGACCACTCCCGACATTGTTTAGTGATTATTTCAGGCTGAGTATTAGAAACAGGCCAACTGGATGATGAACCATACTTTGGATATGAGATATCTAGAGTAAGAGATTATCTAGAAATACCAGATCAATTTGGAACTTTTAATTCCCAAAGCGTGGGTACTGTGGAGAACCTAGCAGTTTGCAAATATTTCTATGGGTCCTCCTCACTGCAATGGGAATTAGGTGTTCTAGTGAGAATTGGGTCTTTTGCCCTTTGCTCTTTTTGTTTTCAAATTTTTGATACACTCTCCATCCTGCCCAGTAGGCAATATTTGCCTGGAATTCTGCTTCTAAGAAGCTTTCTCTCCTTTTTGAAGCAATTCTTATTCTGATCAAACACAATAGTTTTGTTGCCTTAGCTCTGGGATCCCTTGGTCTTGTGGTAACACAATCACTTCCTGTGCTGCTTGGAGATACTTTGCTCAGTAACAGGCTCACAAGCACTAAGATGCCTCAACTCTCACTTCGTATTAAAATACTCTGACCTTGTTCACAGAGTCATAGGCAACTAGGAAGGGAAGAGGGATTCTTCATCCTCAAATTCATGCAAACACTTGTTTGGCAGGTAATACTTTACCCTACAAATTATCCATTTACCTGGTAAATTCAAGGGGTGGAAGAACACAGTGAAAAAGCTCAGCATTTGGCAGTTTTATTTTGGCCTTTACAATGTCCTGCCTGACATACGGATGTGACTATTTCACCAAAAAGTGATTTTATCCTTGGTTGTTATAAGCTTTCCAGGCAATTTCCCAAGAAAATATTTAACTGAGGGAAGGATATTATAAAACAGATTAGAACTTCCTGTTCCAAAGGCAGCTGGGAAATGTACATTTCTAGCCAAAATGTTTTCCGGGAGAGATGTTCAAACAAAAATGTAAAATGGGTGTAAAAATTACTCTCTCCTTTCCCTCTTTCCCTACCCCTTCATTCTTACAGATTTCTGGGAAGAGGAAAAGAAAATTTTACAATATGCTAATATATTTGTCTCTTGTCTTGCTATAGTCGAACATGTATAACAGGTTTCAATCCCTCCAGATGTTAATGTATTGGCTTATTTTTTATTATGACAACAGAATTTTTTATATTTTCGTAGACTTATGTAAAATATCCTGTTTGTGCTTGTTAAATGCTGTGCATAAAAGAAAAAATTCATATATTCATATTTGATTCATTTGATGATCTCAGTAAGCAGACCTTACAGAAACGCGGTTTTCTCCTGTGATGAGGGAAGGACAGTCCTTCTCTTTCCAAGGCAGAGCCTGAGGCCAGGAAAATGGCATGTGAAAGCCAGTCTTTGCGGCTGCCTCTGGCTCTAAACCAGCAATTCGTAGCCACCTCACTCCTCCTGAAACACTGCGCTTGGCAACTTAGGAACACTGCAAAACAGCTAGAGGAATTTGTTCAATAGATAACAGATCTTAATGAAATCATTTTCGTTTTAAATATGTATTCACATTTACACACGCGCGCACACACACACACACACACACACACACTTCTTAGGGTATACTTCTGGGGAAACTTCACCTAACACATGGATTTGAGGTGAATATTTATTAATATTTAGTTGGTGATCCCACACAGCACCAAGCATGTTAATTAACAGGTTAGCACTGGGTACACTAGAACTCAATACTGTTAGATACTGTTAGGGCAGGTATTGTAGATTCAGTTGTCCCACAAGAGGTGTGGAGAGGGCAGGGTATTTATCCACCAACTCTCAGTTGCCCTTGGTTGAGGCCTCCTCCTCTGGGAGTCATTAAACCTCTGGCACTTGCACCTGCCCTGCGTCTTGTCTGCCTGGCATGTTCTCTTATGCAGAGAGTTGCAGGCTCTACAACAAGATGCTACCCATGTGTCCCGGAGTAGCGAATGCCAAGTGGCCACACCTGGATACTGAGAACACCTGGTACATGTGTCTCCAATGTTTTGTGGAAAGGAAGTTGAAATGGGAATGAGGAGTAGCTGTGAGTTGTGAAGTCAGATAAATGCTCCAACAAAATGGACAGGATCCCTCTCTCCTTTTAATTTTAATTGTACAATCATTTTCACAGCCTTCTAGGAGTCAAAAATCACTTTTAAATTCAGCTAAAATGAGAAGCATTTTCCTTTGTGGATATTCTTGTTCTTCTCTAACTTTCCTGTTTTCTCCCATCCCTTAATGGCTAACGGAATGCCCTGCACATGAGAGGGGCACAGTCATTTCCTTTTTCTACAGATCCTCTCTTATTTCATAATTCTAACCTTCTAACTTTCAAATGTATCCTGCACTTCAGGTCTCCAGCTCTCCTCTGCCTCCCAGTATTTTATAGAATTAGGTCTAACTTCTAATTTCATAAATTAGGCTTTAATGATTCCAAAGAAGTCGCCTGTCTTGGCCAATGTGAGTAGGCAAGTGTCTTATTTCCCAATCCTCTTTCAACTTCAGCTTGTCACTTCTAGTTCTTACTTGTTTAACTAGAGCCTCGTAAGTCTTAATAAAGTCCCGTCAGGCTTGACTGGTCCTAAGCATTCAGTTCCACCTTGCCTCTGAGGGTGACTGGGACCCAGCTCCCATCCCCATCCTGTGACTCCTCTGCTACTCTTAAGGGACCAGCTTTTGGCCAGCGTTGCCACCTCCATCCTCATCATTCACAGGGCTTCTGACTTTAGTACAGATACTAGCTCAAACGTAAAGGGTATATTCAGTAATGGTGAGAAGATTTCTGTTTCCTCAAGTACTATGAAATGAAGCAGAGTCTTTCATTCTAGAGAAACAATAATCTTATTTTCATCTCGTCTATGGAGCCAGACAAGGGTAATGGAAAATTTTTCTATGTCTAGATTCCCTAGTGATTGAAAACTTAAACTTAGATCCTAAGATTTTTTTCCCACTATAGTAAATACTTTACAGTTAGTCTTCAATCTGTGATAGAAAGAGTGGAAAGCTGAAATAGGAACCTGCAGTCCCAAATCCACAATTTTAGAATTTCCCCAACCCCTCCGCTGGCTGGCTTGTGGCCGAATCAGTGGCACCACAGCAAACAAACAACATCTAAAATGATTTATTGCTTTAGGGATGGGGGATTATCTTTTATGTTGTCACAGCCATGCCTGGTGAAGGCTGAGTGTTTCACCTGCCAGAGATGAGAACTCCCATTAATAATGAATGGTAAAGAAAAGAGAGTCCTGAAAAGTCAGTGGACTGTTTGAGACGTCCTTGTGGGTCCTCAGAGCTTATTGAGAGACCACAGACTATGTGGGAAGAGATTCTTTCTAATTCTAGGAATAATTAGTCATGTAAACATGAACAAGGGGTGGGTTTGTTGGTTTCCTCGACTGTAAAATAGAAACAAATACTGCCCTATTCACTCAAAAAGGGCTTAAAGAGAATAAAATAATATAGGGGAAAGCTTTATTTTGTAAAAACAAAGAGTGACAATTATTGAGACAGATTCTTAAGGAGAGGAGTAGGTTTTAAGATCATTGCTTATTTCTACTATAGCAATATTTAATTTCTTCCTGATTCCTGCAAAGGTATAGAATTTTAATTTTCTGTAAGGTAGGGAAGAACTGATTCCTGTTCTCTATTAACTCTGCCCTGGAATTCCCAGCCTATTGTTCTCAACCAAGATTAGCAGAATGTCAGGACCTGGCTTTGGCAGAAGTAAAATGTAGACTTTGCTCCTCAGTAGCCAGATGCTTAAGATTAGTTTATAGCTATAAACTCTACCATGGTATTAAACATATCCTGAAATAGGAAATGCTTTTATTTCTCCCATTAAAAGTTGCATTTTATATGTTGCCAATGCCACAATTGCTCCTAAGTATTACTGTAAGACTAAGGTGGTTATTTGGTTCTTGTGAAACTGGAGGTACATTTTGTTTGCTTAAACATCATTATAAGAACTCAAGTCTTAGACCCATGCTCTGGCACCCATTTTTCATTTGTCATAGTTATGTCCACTCTAATTCCATCAAATAATATTTATTAATGCATTAAGTGCCTACCATGTGCCTTATACTCTTTAGGGTTCTGGGGAGCCTAAGATGGGTTATTATGGATGTGTTCCCGATAAAGAGGCAGGAATAATTCTCCCTTGGTGGCCTGAGATGTTTGTTGAATTTGGGAGCATGACTATCCTTGTTCAGCTTCGCCAGGGCTCAGTTTACCTTCTGCCATGGGGCGATTGTTTCTGCTGCCCCTTGGTGAAGCCCAGAGAGGTGAGCATTACTTCCTGAGATGTAGAGGCCGTGTCTCCCAGTACTATTCAGGTTTTCTTCGTTTTTATTGTTCATGGGCTCCTTGGGAAGTCTGATGAAACCAAAGAACTCATCTCATAATTATTTCTGCTGCCCCTTGGTGAAGCCCAGAGAGGTGAGCATTACTTCCTGAGATGTAGAGGCCGTGTCTCCCAGTACTATTCAGGTTTTCTTCATTTTTATTGTTCATGGGCTCCTTGGGAAGTCTGATGAAACCAAAGAACTCATCTCATAATTATAAAATATATATAAAATTACAAAAGAAAATAATTATATTGAAATAGACATTTATGTTGAAAAATTCTAGGTTAAAACGCCCTATGGGTAAAGAGTCTTTCTTTTTTCATAAAGATATAATGGTGCGACAAAAAAAAAAAGAGATGTATAATACCTATGTGGATCTTTACAGTGCCTTTCCTTGAAGAATTTGCAGAGTTTTATCAGAAACATTTGAACCATGATAACATCTCCTCAATAAAGACACAAAAATCCGCCCAGCCCAAAGGTGCTATGGTGGAGGGCCTCAGCTCTAGCTTTCTCCCTTCCCTGCTCCTCTTTCTGATGGAGTGGGCCAAGGCTATGGGAATTCTCAATAACCTGACTTGAATGTTGAGGAGGGTCCCAGGGGCTTAAGGCGGAACCTTAAATTGCTATTATAAGAGCAGGGAGTGAGAAATGCCAGAGGTGGTTGAATATAAGACTAGAACAAACCTAGAAAGGCTGCAGGGGAGGATGGAACAGAGACAAAGCTACAAGTAGCCCCAAGGAGTGAAGTATGGGTCAATAGCAAAGGTGGTGGTGGGGGAATGAAAAATGCAGTCGAATCCAAGATTGAAGATTGAGTTAAGGGCTAATTTCTAATTTTGCTAGTTATGTCACGGTATAGCTTTGATATAATTTAAAGTGTCTAAGTCAAGGGAGAATTAAATAAAACTTTTAGGTAATGGTAGTAATTTTTGGCAGCACAGTACAGAAAAAAGATATTTTATGTTTTCTACTTGTTAATAAAAATTTCCATTTTTCAAGTAAACCCATCCTACTTATAAAAACCAAACTTATAGATGTTCCATAAATTTAGTTGGCCAGTTAGGATTGTGTATTTATTTATAGTTTTTTTCCTGACTACTTAAAAAAAAAATTTGAGGCAACAGATAAGTCCTTGTTCACATTACTGCTTGAGAGTGGCATTGATTCTGTGCTCTGATCACCTAACTTCCCTCTTTAAACCAGTCTGTCCTGATCAACACAGGGGCCTCATGGTTGCTATAGGAAACTCTCTTGCTTTGCTGTAGTGCTTCTCAATCTACAGTCTGCGGATCCAAGAGAGCTTGTTAAAACACAGATTGTTGAACCCCACTCCCACAGTTTCTGATTCAGGAGATCTAGGGTGGGGCATGAAAATTTGTGCTTCTAACAAATTCCCAGGTGATGCAGTGAAGCAGTGCTGCTGGTCTGGGAAGACCACTTTGAGAACCTCTGCTGTACCGTAACGTTCTTTCTTTGAAGGAGGATATGTACAGGTTGTACCCTATGATTTTCAACAATTTTACTAACCAAGATCGGTTAATTTCACACTTTTTCATATGGACACACAGCTTCTTATGTAACTGTGTTTTTGTACCATGTCTTGTCCAGCATTTACCTAAGACATCACAGAAAACTCTTTTTCTGTTTTTCCTTTTCCCTCATTTTTTTTTTCTTTGTAACTTTATAGCAAGGATTCTTCTCATTTTCTTCCTTTCTTTCTGTTTTTTTCTTTTTGGCGGGGGAGTAATTGAGATTACAAAAGGAAAAAGAAGAACCTGGCATGGTTTGATAAGCATGGCTACCTAGCAAATCTGATTAAGTAAATAACACGAGCTTTGAATTTTGCCAATTGCCATAAAATCCTAAAGCCTTAGAAAGCATCCAGTTATTTATGTCTCCACTGAAGTTTCCCCTTGCTTCCACATCTTCCTCTAATTAAAATGTTTCCATCCAAAAATAATACATAGAGTAGAAAAAGTTATTTTTGTTGTTATTAACTATATTTTGTTGAAAACATAGGATCTTACAAACATATAATGTGTTAAGATTTTGAGGAGCTCTAAGCATAACTTCTATTCACATTTCTCTGTGGCATGGGTTCAGACTGCCAGAGAATACCAACTTATAAATGGACCTTTGGAAATTATCTATTTATAAGTTTAGGGCCAAAAATGCTCATACCAGGCTTTGACAATTCAGTTGTGCATGCCCATAGAAATCACAGAAGAGAGTTGCTCAATTAAAAAGACAAGTAGCAGAGAAGCAGGTCCGTGATACTTAAGATTTTTATTTGCAACCAATTAGGAGAACCTGGGATACCCCATGAGCATCACAGTGGTCACAGTGGTGTTTTTAAAGTCCTTATCTTTTTACTTTACCTGAGGAGCATTTTGAAAATAAAAACCAAACAAACAACTGTTCCTCCTGGTTGGTTTCATCGTTTCAAAAAAACAAAAAACAAAAAACTTCATGAGACATTGATGCATGTGCTGTTCCCTGGGAGCCAGCATGAATCCATCGGTCACTTTCCCCCAGCAATTACATCTCCCAGACTCTAAAATGGGAAGCTCCAGTGTCCCTTCGCTGAGAGCCCTCAGTGGAGATGAAAGATGTGTGGAGGACGGCCTGACGCCACCTTTGTCAGTGTCTCCACAGTCAGAGGGATTTTATAGGCCAAGTGAAAAAATACCGGAGACTAATTTGTCAACAAAGGCTTTCTTTGAAGTTGGGCAGACAAGTGGATTCAAAACAATTGTATGTGTAAGTAACATTGGGCATGCTTTTTTTTCCCCCCCCTTTCTGGAAACAGCCAGGACTTTTGACATGACAGAGCCACAGGTGTGAAGCATTGATTTAGTAGAACCTTTGTGACCAACAATCTCTTAGATCTCTGGACCTCTGGGAAATAAGAAAAGCCTTTTGGTAAACTGAGGTGTTGATGCTTCCTGAGTCCGTTTCAAGGTTTCTTCTATGAGGAACTATGATTTTGCTCTACATTCAACTCTAAGATTCAGCTTCTGTAGCCCAAGAAAGGATAAGGCATTGGTTTATGGAAAATGGATGTTTAAGATCATGAAGGTATCACTGACACAATTTTCCCCAAAGACACAAGCCCTTGAAGGAAACATGGGAGTCAATACCCTGTTTCTTCCCTTATATCAGCTCCATGGGTCTTAGGATTCAGGGCTCAAACAATGTTGGGTTGTTTTTCTCTGACCAGGAGTGAAATACTTTAGAGACAAGGCTATGTGACTGACTTGAGACTTATGAAAGTCTCAAATCTTAAATCTTAAATCTGGGCTGCTCCAGATTGCTCTGGCCAAGAGAGTTCTCTTCATAGGCTTCTGTAAGGTAACTAAATCTTTATCTCCTGGGGCAGCTGTTGCACTGAGCCTCACAAAGGATGCCAATCATGCTGTAATAAATAGAATTCAAATTTAAATTATCCAGCATTATGCCTGCTTGCAATTCAAAACCAAACTCATCAGTGGCAAAGATCTCATCATCTTATCAGAAAAACTCTTAGAATCTATTAGACTCATTACACTTGTGTACTTAATTTCCACCAATATCCAATGTGAATCGTCTTCAAATCAGTTTGTTTACGATAATCAAGCAGTCCAAAATGACCTCCAAAATCCTGGACAAGCATGAAAACATGAGAAGCACGACAAAGCCTCATACCAGGGGCAAGGGATTTTCCAGCTTGGATCCCCTTTGGCCTTCTTCCTTCTTTGTCTTTGAGGCAGGATTTCTATTATTTTCTTGGTATTTTTGGTCACTGTGCCCTTTCTCTGCCAGGCAGCTCCAACATCCTGACATTGATGAGGAGCCCAAGAGTCCAGGCCTGAGGTTCAGAACACCAATGCCTCTCTGTCAGGAGGCAGTAAGTGCATCTGTATTTATCATGGTAGGAAAGAAAGAGCATATGCAAAAAACAGCTGCTGCCTTTGGGTCTCCAGCACCCAAGAGCAAAAATAAGTCCAATAAACCTAATATATTTTCCAGTGCATGTCCCAGAAGTTTGAAAAGAACTCCTTAAATTGCTTTTGTTTCCATTTTTATGGCCCCAGGGGGGAAAATATCTATCAAATTTAGTATATGCATTTTACTTTGTGGCACTTTGAGATTCAACCATATCATCTGTAATGAAAACAGAACAACCTTTAAAATAATTTTTTTTTTAAAAAAACCTATCCTTTCTACCAGAGACATGGCCTGAACCAGTGCCAAAGATTTCAAGCTGGTGAACCAGCAAAGGAGTCAGATAAATCACAATGAGTGTAACAGATCTGATCTATTTCAGCTCAGATTAACCTCTTTACTATGTCTTCAATAGCCAAAAAGCCTGGGTCGCTGGAATGAAAATGTCTAATAAAGCAGAACCTCGGGAAAAAAAAATTAAAAGAAGTCAGTTGCCTAAAGGAAAGTGAGATGTGTGACCGTTGGCTATACATGGCCAGGCTATGGTAGGGATTGAGAGAGGGAGGGAAACATTCTTTATCCTGCCAATTCAAATGGCAGATTTATTTCACTTGTATATAATAATTCCAGATCCCAGTGACAATTTTCATTAGTTGGCAACAGCTGCTTATAGGTCAGGTAACAATAGCATTCAATAGTCTCATAATGAACAACTGCGGATTTCACATTGGTGTTAATTGCATTTCATGCTCTTCCAAAGCCTAAAGCAGGCTGTGTGAAAAACACAGAACTAGGTTCTGCTTTTCTGATTTTTTTGCCCCTAGGAGAGAGCCCTTTCCAAATCTTCAGATGGAGGGTGAGAAGATGATCATAACTCATAGACCAAGTGGGTCCTTCTGGGCAAAGGTCTGCAGATGTTTTCTAAGAATGAAGGACACCCATTAAAGGTAAAAGGAGTTTGAGGGAAAAGGGGGTGTAGGAGATGTGTAGAGGAGTCCATTTTGGGAGATTGACCAGGACTGAGAGAGATTTGTACAAGATGAGCAAGGAAATTAACATATGGGGGTCTTCTCCTCTGTGTCAGTCATGTGTGGTTTAATCCTACAACTTAGGTATTGTAGTGAATGGAACAGTCCAGATCTAAATCCCGGCCTTTAAGCTCTGGTTGAATAAGTGAGCTAGGCCAGTGTTTTTCATACTTCAAAGTGCATATGAATTACCTAAGATAGTATCAGAATGCAGATGCTGATTCAGCAGATCTAGGGTGGGGCCCAAGATTTCTAAGAAGCACCCAGGTGATGCTGGATGCTGCAGGTTCTTGGACCACATTCCCACGACTGGGTTATAAACCCCAGGCATTTCAACAGTTCTGGGGATTTACAACTCTGAGTACAACTGAAATTTTGAACTCTCTGGCTCAAGAGATGCTACACAAGGTGGTCTCCAGTGATGCTGAATGCATCAATGCAAAGGTAAATTGGCCCAGTTCTGATTCCATTATGTCATAACTCACTAGGGTTTCTACAAAGAACTTATTGTGCTGTGGCCACTAGCATTGTTTACATTTTCAGAATAGTCATTTTCTAATTTACATGTGGGTACTCCAGAGACAGCTAGTACAAGGCTTTGAATATGTGTTCAAGTCTGTGACCCTTCTGCAGCTCTGATATTCAGCAATATTGCTCAGAGACAGGAAAATACAAATTTTAAACACCCATACACTTTCTTGTTTGAAGACTCCATTATCATTTAAATATTTATTGAAAAGGCAAATAGTGTTAGCATCAGGCTAAGAATCATAATCTTTCATTACAGTGTGAGATTTAGCATAGCGTATTCTCACTTTCCACAACTCCTCTGTTCTGTGATAAGGTCAAGAAGCTTTATATAAATTGTTATAAGTCAATAAATAATATTAACATATATATTTAATCTTTAATTTTATTATTATGTCTATATGGATTTTTATTGTGAAAAGTATGAATTATTAGGAAATGTATCTATAATGAATGTATATGCTATTTTTCCTTAACCTATGCAAACTATGTTTCATTAGAGATGCCTGTTGGACATCAAAGTGCAGCTCATCACAGAGTAGGTGAAAATTCAGAGTTAGTAGGGGGGTTAGAACTAGATCCATGGGTTTGAGGATTTTTCAAATATAGTGATAGTTGGAATTGTGAGATAGAAGGGATAATGCAGTGGGATCTTGGGGAATGTTTCT
This sequence comes from Propithecus coquereli, assembly GCF_000956105.1. Classification (NCBI taxonomy): domain Eukaryota; kingdom Metazoa; phylum Chordata; class Mammalia; order Primates; family Indriidae; genus Propithecus; species Propithecus coquereli. The sequence goes on from NW_012149764.1 coordinate 84,907, forward strand.
TTCATTCTAAAATCTCCTCTATTCCAGCTGAGATGCCCTTTATTTTATAAAGATCCCATCCACAGACAAAACATTAAGCAAGATTATTAAAGCTGAAAGAGATTTTAGGGTCATCTAATATAACTGGAGTGACTATAGATTTATCTTTCAAACTGGGGCAATTTTGACAATGAAATGGAGCAGAACTAGTAATTGTGGTAGAAGACCATACGGAAATTAGAAATGCCTTGGGAAAACTGAGATGTGTAGACACCTTGAATGTAATACAACCTTCAAATGAGGATAAAAATCCACCCAACCACATCCCAAACTGTTGGTCCTCTGACCTCTTTGCTTGACTACTTGGTTGGGGGTACTCAGTCCCACACAAGGGAGCTTATTCCTCTTAGACAGGTTTAGTTGAAAGAATGAATGTTCTGTCAAAGCCCTTCAAAGTCTGTTTAATGATACACTCTATGGGGAGTTTTACAATAGGCCAAACTTTATTCTAGGAATTTAGGAATCAGTAATAAGACTAAGTAAATCCACTTGTTTCTGGGAAATATACATACATTGAGAATGAATCATCACTGACTTGATTTATTCCATAAACATTTACTGACTGTGCATTATTTTTTAGAGATTAATCAGGTATGGTGCAGAGTCTCAAGAAACTTGCCATTTGCAGGGAGAGGATAAACTTATATGCTAGCACTTATCACATGATATTTTATTTTTACTCACTTATGGAAGTCTTGTGGGAGTAAAGAAAACGGGAGGCCATTTCAATGTTGCCATGACAGGAAAGACTCCTCAAAGAAAATGGCGAGTGAATAGACGAACAGTATTTCTCTAGACAAAGAAGGTGGAGAAAGTCACCAAACAGAATGTACAATATGTACAGAGATGATTCAAGCATTTCAAATTAGATGACCCAACAGTTCTCAGTATTCATTCCACTCATCAATTTGCAGGTTAAGTGACTTGAAAATTTTTATATTCAAGAGTGAGATCCTTCTATTTGCTAACATCGTATTTTTTGGAGTAGATGAAGCTGACATGGAAATTCTTAAATTCTCCCATGAGAGGATCCTTGGAGGTCTTGGTTCTTGTGCTTGTAGTATAAGGGATGTGGATTAGGTGATCTCAAGGCTCCTTTCTAACTCCAAAATTCCTCTAGCAGCATGGGTGCAGCCCTGAAGAGATTCCTGGATTGGGAGGCTGAAAGCTCTCCTGTGCCCAGGCCTCACTATTAATTAGCTATTGAGACTGAGGAAAGTCCTTCTTGTTGAGGATTTCCTCTTTTGTAATATTAGGAACTATACTAGATAATTCTTAAGGTTCTTCCTGGACCTAGCATTTTATAATATTATCTCCTTCCTTTCCTGGAGTATGCTCTACATCCTTTGTACGGAACTCGTTTCCTTTCTTTCCTGTGTGTTGTCCACGTCTAGATTTGGGAACTGGCTTTGCCTGAGCGCAAGTGTGACCAGTGGCCAATCCATTGTCAGGAGGGAGCTGAGGGTAGAGGGAAACAGAGGGGCTGGGGAAAGTCCGGACTGCCATATGTCAGTGCCACAGTCTGAGTAGGAAGCAGCAAGCGTGTCAGAGCTACGTGGCGAAGCTTGGCGTTTTACCACACTTTTAGCCTCATCAGCCCTAGAAGAATAATTCCCAGATTCCAAGAATTGAATAACTTCCTTCTTATAGTATTTAACAGTGTATCATAATTGTTATTCTTAATTATGAAATATTTTAAACATATTGAGAAGTGTAGGGAACAATTTACAGACACCAGTGTACCTACCACTCGAATTTAATGGATATCAACATACATCTATATATTTATTTCAAATCTTTTTTCTTGTAAGAAAATGTAATATTACAAAGATAACTAAAGCCCCAGCACTGCACCCCCCCGCCAGATTCTCTCCCTCCCAAGGGGTAAACACTGCCCTGAATTTGGCATATATCATTCCAGTGTGTATTTTTTTACTTCTGCAACACATGCATATTCTTAAAAATATATATGTATAGTGTTACAGTCTGCATTTTAAAATTCCACATACCTGATGTTATTCTCTATGAATCTTTTTGTGACTTGGCTTTTTTTTCACCTGATGTTATTTTTTAGATATTTGTCCATGTCGATACTTGTAAACGCAATTCACTCAACATCACTTTGATATAGCATTCCATTGTAAGAATAATCTTCTCTCTTATTTATTCACTCCCCTATTGAGGCTTTTTTTTATAAAAAATATTCTGGGAATAAGAGTCAAGTTTGATTTAAGAATGCTTTCTCCATGCTTCTATTGTACCCTAGCTAGGTATGGCCCTTTTGTAGCATCTATCATACCGTTTTCTCATTATTAATTATCTTTCTTCCTGACTAGACTAAAAATCCTTGGAGACAGAAAGCTTCAACTCATTCATGCATGCGTTCATCCATTCAACAAGAATTTAATCCAACTATATTCGGGGAGTTTGCTGAATAGTTCCAGAATAGAGAGCTATATAACCCAGAGCAAAAGTATTGAATTGGAGATACATGAGCTAGATTCAATACCCAAAGGAGTCTTATTTTGTTTCTAATTAGGCTAACATTGAAAAGTAGAGAAACCATGTAAGCATCTTAGGTTCTGACTTCTCTTGAAAAACTGAAGAACTACAACACTACTTTATATTCGGCTTTGTTGCAAACTGGGTGGAGCTGTATAGTGGCCATGCCCTTTGGATGGGGCATGTGTTCTTACTTGGCCCACTTTCTTCATTTATAGTAACTGTCTGGGCTTCATAGGTCTTCAAGTTTGTCATTTTTCATATAGAGGAAGATGAGGGAGCAGGGCTGACATCAGAGCAGAAGGCTGGGAGATGGAGCTGTCTGAGCAGTAAGGTGCAGTGTTGAAGAGTCCTGACAATTTCTATTTAGCATGCAAACAAATTGTGCTTTGTTTAATCTCCTTCAATAGTTGTGTTTCTGTCAGTTTCTCTCTGTGTTTCACTCAGTTTTTGTGTTTTAGGGAGCATTTGATTCATTATCTAATGTTAGTGTCTACTATAGCTTCATTATATATTGTGACAATTTAAAATGGCCTCATTTATCTCATGTAATACTTTTTACTCAAATTCTACCTTCTTGCATAGTAATAATATCCATTTTTCTTTCTTGCTACTTTACATTTGCATGATGGATCTTTGCTCATCCTTTCTTTTCATAACTTTTTAGTGTCATTTTGCTCCATATATCTCCCATACATAAATATGCTACATTTTTTGTTTGGAGATATTTATCTTTTGATAAAGAAACATAACCATGATATATTTATTATCTTTGTGTCTTAATAAGTAAATTCAAGCAAATGATGCTTAATTTAATTTATATTGCATACTCTGTCTTGTTTTATACTTTCTGATTTTGGTGCTTGCTCATTTTTTCATCTGCTCTTCTTCCTTTATTTTGTTTTTTATTATGTGATTACACTGTTATCATGGTTGGTTTAATTTTTTACAATGGTGGTCAGGATACAGAATATTCTCATTCTCTGTGTATTACAGATTGATTTCAGATTTATAAAATACATAATTAAATGTGCATTTCTTTACCAAAATCAAAGACAAAACTGTATTTTGTCTGTCCATGCCCAAAGAGCAACTTAGCATGTCTTTATGCCTCCATCCTTCCTACTCCTCAACTTTCCAATCTTTTGATTTAATCAGTGGTTAAAAGCATCACCTATGATTATACCATTATTATGTTCTTACAATACTAGTCATATTTTAAAAGAATGATTGTTGTCATTCGACTGTATACATTGATTAGTTTTCCTGTACACTCGAAGTCCTTTAACTACAATTCCCTCTTCCTTTAGTCTTCTGTGTGAATAGGGGAGCTGAAGGGAGGAAGAGAAGTTTGCATAGCTTGGAAGGTTGTTCCAATGCAGTGCTTAGGTGGGTACCCAGTTTTATGGTCTCTTTACCCTTCGCAACTTAGAGTAAGCCAAACAGGGATCTGCAGCTGGAGTGAAGTACTGCTTAACAACAAGTCTTAATATTGTTTTAAAGAGTTAATAATAGGAGAAATAACCACCAAACATGAATGCTGGATGAAGAGGATGTGAGGAGATCTTAGAAAGTAGTATTCAAGACTTAGCAATTTCCAAATTTGCTCAACTGTCAATTTACAAAGCTCTATTATCTCAGGGTATTTCTTAGTTGATGACTTAAATGAGACAGGACGACTAGTAGATGATACTGTGCTGGTATAAAGACCTGGCTGTGGATTTTGATGCTGTCCTTTGCCAGCTGTTCAATTTTAGATGTGACACATTATCTATCTGAGCTTCGGATTCTTAATCTGTGTAGTTGAAATAAGATACTCCCTTCACAGACTGATCTATATTAAGTCCTTAATTTAAAATATTACTTAGAAATTTTTAGATTTGCTGCCTGAGCAATTCCCAAATTTATAAAAGTAGCAGTTTCTAAATTTGCTTTAAATAGTGCACCATAGCTTAGAAAAATATCTAAATCCCAATCCACATGGCTGGCATTGAGAATGGAGAACACTGACAAACTGTTTTTAGGTGTGTTAACCAAGATGTTTTTCAAGGTTGCATACTCAGCCATTCTTTAATTTGACAACACAGAAATTCTCAGCTCTACCTTATTACTTGTGTCTTTCTGACTTATAACAACCTCTTTTGCAATGTGTAGTCCATCATTTTTCTCTCTTTTCCACTCCCAGACTCATTGTTTGATAGTGTTTCCTTTTCCTTCACCTCCACGCTGACCTATATTTCACTTCTGACCATTGCCTTTGCCCTCATGGATTGCGATTTATCAAGATCTCTCTGCAGCTCGCTGTTTAGCAATGCTTCCTCCCTGTCATGTCTCATAGGAGTGCATCTGGGGCTTTCCTATCAATTCTTCCTGGACACTTCTGTCTATTCTCATGGCTTCAGTGTTCATCGGTCTTAACTCCTGGTTCTGTATCTTTAGCAAGGTCTTGATCCTGATTCTAGTGGTTTATTGGGCATTTCTACCTGTGGATCCTATAGAAACCACAACCTCATTGTGCAACAGGTTTACTGTGTACTGGTATCAATCCCCAGGAAGGACTCTAAACACCTTGGGCTGTGCCAATTTCTATGACTTGCACACGACTGGTGAGGCAGAACACTTGCACACAACAAATTACATGAAGCAGGTTTATAACCTATAAATAGGTATCAAGGGAAAACAGAAGTCTAGGATTTATGGCAAGCTGGTCCCCCAAGGCTCAGGAAAGTTTTCCAGGGTGGATAGAGTCTCACTGCATGTGCCCCACCTGCACCGAAGCTGAGGTTCCCGGGAAAGCAAGCTCCATTCTGGGTTTTACACCCGGGGGCAACATGAAGCTCTGGCCTACAGCATTGTAGGACATCCTGTTCTAGGAGAGACCAGAACAGAGCCCAGGCTATTCCAGCCACTTCCTCCTTATCTCTAGATATTGAAACCTCAGCACATCCTACAGTTGTTCTGAGAACTACAAGTGAGAGGAGAGAACTGGGTCAAATTGCGGCCACCTGGAGAGCTGTCCTGTACTCATCACATCTCAGAGACTCTGTCTCCTCTATCTATGCCCCTCATCCTGTGCTCCCTGGCTCAGGGAACAGCACCATGTTCCATCTGGGAACACTGGTCAGAAGCCCTGAAGGTCAACCTAGACTTGCTCTGCTTCCCCTCAGGTTGCAGAACCTTTGAAATCCAACTTGGTAGCACCGAGTCCATCACACTCTATCCCCAGCACTGGTGGCTTTCTTCTGTCCCTTCCTGTTTGTGTCTGGATTAATGCAACAGCGCCTTTGCTTTTCAGTCCACTCCCTTCTGATATGCTTTATCCTCACTTCTTGGAGAAGGGTTGTTTTAAAATTTAATGTTTCTCATGTTACTTTCCCTACCTTTGAAATCCTACAATGTCTTCTCATCACCTTTAGGGTAAACTGCAAATCCTAAGCCTGGCGAAGAAAACCCTTTATCACCTGACACTGCCTTCTTCTCCTGCTTCACCTCTCATCGTCCTTTCATGTCCTCCTGGGCTTCCACCCATGCCAAAATATATGCCCTTCCCTGAAGACTCCACACTTTTCCCTTCTACCTTACCTTTAAACACGCCATTGTCATTGCCTGGAACACCCTCCCCTCTTTTTATTGTTAGGTTAATTCCATCTTATTTTTTAAGACCACACTCAAATGTTGCCTGCTAGGAAAAGCCCCCTGCTAGGAAAAACCCCAGACACAAACAGGAAGGGACAGAAGAAAGCCACCAGTGCTGGGGATAGAGTGTGATGGACTCGGTGCTACCAAGTTGGATTTCAAAGGTTCTGCAACCTGAGGGGAAGCAGAGCAAGTCTAGGTTGACCTTCAGGGCTTCTGACCAGTGTTCCCAGATGGAACATGGTGCTGTTCCCTGAGCCAGGGAGCACAGGATGAGGGGCATAGATAGAGGAGACAGAGTCTCTGAGATGTGATGAGTACAGGACAGCTCTCCAGGTGGCCGCAATTTGACCCAGTTCTCTCCTCTCACTTGTAGTGGACCCTTGTGGCAGAAGTTAGTTAGGTAGCTAGGCAGATGTTAGGACTGTGAGTAGAAGTAACTTTGTTACTTATGGACCAACACTGTTAGACATCAATGTGCAGCTTCTATCCCTCTTTCTCTGCCATGGAACCTTGGAGGCCACGTGTTACAAATGGTATAGCTGCAAGAAGGCTGCCTAACATGCATCAGGCTTCACGTAAGAGAAATAACCTTTGTTATGTTCAACCCCTTAAGTTTCAGGGTTGATTTGTTACCATTGCAAAGCGAGCTATCCTGAATAGTACCACCTCCCCCTAAACTGAATAAAGGACCCCTTCCTTTTTGGCTCCTCAACATGTTTCCACTGGAATTGGTGACTTAAGTCTCTATCCTCTCTTCTAGACTATGAGCTTCTTAAGGGAAGAGATTGCTTTTTATCTCCTTTCTATCTCTGTGGACTCTACTCCAATAGAATGCTAGCACATACTAGGAATTCAAGAAATACTTGCTGGATTGAACTGTGTCTCATCTTCCCTAACCACCTATTATAATTTCCATATTTTATAGGGATTCAGAAGTGCAAAATGACTCTGCCTAAGGTCACTCAATCCACCTAGACATCAAATTTGCTTCCATTCAGCTTTCGTGGTTTGTGAGGCTACCAAAGATGAAGCTGGGGCTAATTAAAAGCCTCCCTCCTCTCTCACCTGTATCAGTCAGGGTCCCACAGAAAACAGATGGCATCTTTGCATGGGAATCATGAATAAATTTTTAAATGAAAAGAGATATGTGGGTAGGGTGAAGGGAACCCAACAAGGGGTATTGAGGCACACAGGCACTAGCAATGAAGAATGGGTGGAAATGCTGTTCCTGGAGCCCAGCTAAGGAAGACAGAAGCTATAGTTCTAGGAGGATACAGTGACTAGTATAATTGCAACAAATCCAGAGGGAATGTAAGCAATAAAAACCTCTCCCCTTCTTTTGTGAGTGGGATCTTCTACTGGTGGTTTCATATTGGCAAACCTAATTGAAGCCCAAGGACGATGAGCCCAGATGACACAGACTTTGGCGGTGAGTCTCTCAGGAAAGGGGTGGCAATCATTAAGGGAAGGGTGGGGGAAGGATAACCAGCCTATGCCCTCAAATCTGAGACTGAGCATCTGAGACTTGGTGAAGATTTCCCTATCAAGCAGGTAGCTAGTTAAGAGTAGGAAGTAAGGTGAAGACGCAGTCCATTTTAGCATTGGCCTTTAACTCGTCCTTCAAGTGCGATCTAAGACATTGTATCTTCTAGGCATCCTTCTCTGAACCCTCAGGATGGAATAAATGCCCTACTTTATGTTTACTTAGCTTCTAATGCTTACCTCTTTCATAACACTTACCAAATTATGCTGATATTGTATCTTTTTATTTGTCTCCCTCACTTGATTCTAAGCTCCTTGACTATAGGTATTATATCTTATGTATCTGTGCATCTAACATGGTGTCAAGTATCTAGAATGGCCCGTTTCGACCCAAAGATTTTTATGCAGAAGTACACACTTTATAGCAATTCTAAGTCTTCAGTCTGTAAACTCTCTCTTGCATGGTACTGAGCATGCATATGACGCAGAGAAAACTGAAAACCTATGGTTCATAACACGTTGATATAAAATCAACATGACAGATGTAGTTGAATTTCTGGTCCATTGAGGGAAAAAGTAAAAGTATCCAATTGCCTCATGTATAGCAGACCTCTCAGCCAGAACATTGAAGAACAGCAGCCTGGGGCAGGCATAGACCTCCTGTAATGCTTGTGGGCACTTATAGTCCATGGCCAGCCTTCCACCTTCCGCCACCCTATACAGATAGGTAACTGAGGATAAAGGGAGAACTTAGATCTATCTTTTTCAGATTTTCTTAGTTACACAGTGTCTTTATATTTGAAGGCAGTGTGGTATAGTGCAAAGCCCCTGGACTTCAGGCTTAGACTGATTTGCAGTTAAATCATAGGGTACCACTTTATGGAGTTGGACGAGTTTCTTAACCTTTCTAGGCCTCAAGTCCCTCATCTGTAATACCCACATATGGAGTTGTTGTGAGGATTAAACTGAGAAATTTTTGTGAAGTGCAAGGTTCAGTATAGGTACTTGCTTTGAATTTGTTCCTTTTGCTTCATATTGTGGTACCATGCTTGTGGGCCGGAGATGAGATGAGAGCCTGCCTTCCACCTTATAACCCTGTAGTTATGGAGTTGTCATTATAGGTAGGTATGATATGATACTGAAGGGAAATAATAAGATCTTTGGGATATGATTAATCCAAACAAATATCTGAATTGCTTAAACTACGTCAGGTATAAAGCTCCTCTCTATTGATGTGCAAAGACAGGATGTCTTTGAATCTGGCACTGTGGCAGGTGGGAGCACCTATCTTCTCACCCAGATTTCCTGTGCTCTTTATTTCATTATAGGCCTTCACCGCCTTTTTTGAGCCTGCCTAAGACTCATTTCCAATCATTTCTCCTCCTTTTTAATCTGAGACTCACCACAACCACACAAGCCAGTGAGTAATGCTGATGTGGAAGGGAGGTACAAAATCTTTCAAATTAAATGAAGAATGGGAAATAACTCTGTCTCCATTCTCGCCGTCAATTCTTGCTGAGCGTCAGAACACAGTCCCACAGTAGACAATGCCATCTTGTGGTTCTTGTGAAAATCATTCCTTGGAAAATTCAAGAAGGTCGTTGTTTAAATCTTACCACTAGTGTTCCTTCCCATCATGTTTTTACAGATTAAACCATCATTCTCTAAGCGTTCACCTAACAAAAACAGGAGAGAGATTATTGATAAAGCAGCAGGTCACTCTAAAACGGGAAAATCTCATACTCTGTCTTTAAAAAACCTTAGTACATTTGTGCCTTTGACAGAAAGATAGAGGCAGGCTGGCCCTGTGGTTTGTTTACATTGGGAAGCAGTTACACATTACTCTCTTTATAATAACATAGCCTGGAATACTGGGTCCCATGCCGCACTGTCATCCTGCACGTCAGCACTTTGAGTATTGAATCATGTGCAGAAAGCCCTCATCCACACTTGTCTGAAAATGTTTCCTCTGGGTTAAAACCCACACATAAAGGTTTCAGCAGCAGCAGCTGTTTGGGCCACTTTTTGGAGTTATGTGAGTACTGTGGGTTCAGTTATATTTCCTTGGAACATAAAAATAGGAGGTTTTGGTTTGTTACCTTTGAAACCTCAGGGAAATCAAAACCAGAGCTCATTTTAGATACTGAAGCGATTAATCCGTAGTGTTCTCTCAGTTGAAGTAATGATTTCATGCACTGAAATAGTTCCTGCAGAAATATCCTATCTCTTTTCTGTTCATAAGTGACCAGAAACAGCATTTTAAAAAATCCTACAATAGAACACAGAATACTCTTATGTATAATAAGCATACCAATTAATGTGTCTTTTGTTTATAACCCAATTCTAGTAGAATCTACTAAAAGCAAACTTATATAAAAATGTAGTTTTAAATTATTAATATTTAAATTTTAATTCGTCATATGATATTAAAACACTTTGATAACATCTGTGGGAATAAGCACACCATGTTTTCGAAAGCAATTTGCCCTTTCAAGACTGCAAATATGTCTCAAAAAATTAACTTACTTATTTAGTCAATAGATATTTTTTGAGGACTTACTAGGTCCCAGACACTCTAAGAGGGGTTGGGTACCCAGAAAGTAGTAAGATGTGGTTCTTGCTTTCAAGGAGTTCACAGTGTAATGGGAGCAACAGACAAGTAAACAAGTAATTAAAAATGCACGTGGTTAGTTCTGTAAAGGGGGGAATTGGGAGTTATATGAGCAAACATTGGAGCAACACAGCAATCCAACCTTAGGAATCATAGGAGGTTTTTAGATGAAAGTGACAAAATAAAAAATGACAAAGAGTTCACCAAGTGAAAGAGTAAGAAATAATATTTTACCCAAAGAAAAGAGCATGTGCAAATATCAAATACAGAGAGGATCTTAGGCTCAGAGAACTAGAAGTACCTGAGTAATGTTGGGGGCAAAGAATAAGAGATGGGTGTACATCTAGGGAAAGGGAACAATTGGACCTTCAAATCCACGTCAGTGAATGTGCCCATTATCCTGAGGACAGAGGGAAGGTATGGGGTAGCTAATAAAGCTAGAGGGGCCAACTTTCCTGGTTTTCCTGGGACTATCCCAGTTCTAACACTGAAAGTCTTGAGTTTTAGGAAACCCTTCTGTCCCAGACAAGCCAAGATAGCTGATCACCTTAAATGCGCCATCATAAAATTTGGTTTTATAAATATCATCATTGCTGCAAGGTAGAGACTAGATCACAGGGAGTATGTCAGAAAGGGGATCAGTTAGAAGGCTGTTGAAGTGATACAGGAGAGAGAGAATGGTGGCCTGAACTAAAATAATGGTGGCAGGGATGGGGAGGAGTGAACAGATTCCACAAGAGATGCCTAAGATGAAGACTAAACAGAGATCAGACTGGGCCTGTATGGTGTGGGAGGGAAGGGAGTGGCAAGGAAGAATAAAGCATCTAGAATAATTCTTAGATTTCCTAATGGCTTAGTTAACTTAGTGGGTACAAGTGCCAAACACCAAGAGAGGAAACTGAAAGAAAAGCAGTGAGTTTGAGGAAGAAAATAATGAAAGTATTTTCAAAATATTGAGAAATTTGAAGGGCCTGTGAAATTCTAAGTAGACCCTTCCCATACTCAGATAGTTTAGGTGAGAGATTCGGGGTGGACATATAGATTTGAGAGTCTTCTGCATATAGGAGATACTGTGGCAAGGGCGAGATCACCAAGGGAGTATGTAAAAAAAGAAAGAAGAGATAACTAAAGTCTACAATTAGGATTCTGGCAGTGGGAAAACAATGTACAGAGGAACTTACAGGGAAATGAAAAGCAGAAGGAGCATAGTGTTACAAAAGCTAAGGAAAAGGTAATTAAGTCTTCCAGAAAGAGGAAGAAGTCAACATTATCAAATGATATAGTAACATCTAATAAGATGAGGATCAAAAGAGCCCATTGGATCCAACGACATAGAGTTTATTGATGACCACATGGAGAGCAGTTTCAGGGGACAGCAAAGGTAGACTTGGGTTTGCTGGGAATTAGTGACCAGGATTGTGAATGGAAGGTGAATGTAGAGACCGAAATTACAGATAGCTCTTTTGCAAAGTTTGTTTGAGACGGCATGGAGAGAAGAAGATGGTAGTTAGAAGATGACCAGGGATTAGGGAAGATGTTTTCCAAGATGGAAGCACTCAGCCCCAGACAAGTGTGCTGTATCCGAGGTCACTCCAGCAGTGTTGTGATGACTATACTCCAGAATGCAGGCAGCCCTGAATGTAGACTGGCATACCCTGCTTGAGAATCACATGTGTTTCCTTGGAGTCTTACCTCAATGGCAACACTTAAAGTAATCATCTCAAATTGGTGTAATAACCTCTATAGCCTTTCAATGGAGCTCTCTTTCTCCAATATTTCTGCCTTCAAAACCATTTTACACCCAGAAGCCTATGACCCTTTAAAAAATTTAAACTATGAATCAACCATTAATGAAATGATATAAAGAGATAAACTCAAAAATACTATGAAAAAGTAAAATGGAATTCTTAAAATTGTTCACATAACCAACAGGAAGGCAAGAAAAGAGAAACAGAGGAAACAATTGAGAAACAACTAGCAAAATGATAGACTTAAGCTCTAACATATGAGTAATATCCTTAAATTTAAATGGCTTAAATACACTAATTAAAAAGCAGCAATTGGCAAAGTGGATAACCTCTTTCTAGATTTAACAACAAAAGCATATTACCTAAAAAGAAAAATTGATAAAGTTTACCTCATCAAAATTAAAAACTCTTGCTCTACAAAGGGCCCTATTAAGAAGATAAAAAGACAAGCTACAGAATTGGAAAAAACATTTACAAACCACATATCTGACAAATAAGTTGTATATAAAAATATATAAAGAATACTTAAAACTCAATAGTTATTAAGAAACAATTCAATTAGAATATGGGCAAAATACATGAACAGACATTTAATTGAACAGCATATACAGATGGCCAATAAGTACAAGAGAACATGTTCAACATCATCAGCTATTTGGGAAATGCAAGGCAAAACCACAATGAGATATCACTACAACCTATAAACATGACTAAATATTTTTAAAAAATAGTGGCAACATCAAATGCTAGAGAAAATGGATGACTCATATATTGATGGAGAGAATATAAAATGGTACAGGCACTCTACAAAACAGTTTGGCAATTTCTTATGAAACTAAACATGAAATTACTATATGATCCAGCAATTGCACTTTTGGGTATTTATCCCAGAGAAATGAAAACTTAGGTTCATACAAAAACCTGTACATGAATATTCATAGTAGTTTTATTTGTAATGGCCAAAGACTAGAAGCAACTCAGATGTCCCTCAATGAAAAAATTGTTAAACACACTGTGGTATGTTATACTGTAACATACTACCCAGCAATAAAAAGAATGAACCGTTGCTATAGACAACAATCTGGATGAATCTCCAAAAAATTATACTGAGTAAAATGATCCAATACACAAATATTAAATACTCTAAGATTTCATTTTTAAAACATTCATTAAATGAAAAAAATATAGAAATGGAGAACAGATTAGTGGTTGCTAGGGGAGAGGAATGTGGAAGGAAGCAAGAGGTAGGTGGATGTGATTATAAAAGGGCAACCATGAAGGATCATTGCAGTGATAAAAATTCCTGTATCTTCACTATAATAAGAACCTATATCTGTGATAAAATTGCATATAACTCAAGTAATGGACTAGGATAAAATATTTGCAGAAGACATACTAATAAAAGACAATTACCCAAAATATAAAAGGAGCTCTTAAAACTCAACAATAAGAAAATGAACAACCCAATTTAAAAATGAGCAAAAGACCTAAATGGACACTTCACCAAAGAGTAGATACAGATGGTAAATAAACATATGAAAAGATACTCAACATCATATATTATTAGGAAATTGCAAATTAGAACAATGATATACCATTATACATACCTATGATAATGGCCAACATTAGGGTGGGAACTCACAGCACAGGATGAGAAAGAATTCTCAACACAAAGAATAGGATAGAAAGAAGTAAAAAGTATATTTTAGTTTCCCTGAGAGAAGGTTGGGGGGAAGGGCTTGGTACATGGAAAAAAAAAAGAAGAAGTTCTGGCCCTGAGCAGAAGGGGCTTGGGATTTTTATGGGGGTAAAGAGAAAAGAAAAGTTTATTGTTGCAGACTAATAGCAGGAAACGGCTGTGAAACAGCTGTGTTTGTTTTTCCTTTGTTTTCCTCTTCTCTGTGAGGTTGGCTTATCAGAGTCCTTAGAACGTGGTCTGGCGCAGGAGCTAGGGAACATCATGGTCCTTCTGTCTGTTCAGTTCTTTTCAAGGGCTGTAAAACAAACTCTCAAATGAAACAATTTAAGACACAGGTGGTTAATCTAACAAAGGGGCAGTTGTGCTGTGATCTTTTCCTTCAAAGGGGCAATGTGCTGTGAGTTTTATGTGCTGTGAGTTTTCTCCTTTTTTCTGTTAGATAGTTTATTTTTTCTCCATTAGGTACTTTATTAGTAAGGCCATCCTATCAGCCAACATCCAAAACAATGACAATACCAAATGCTGGTAAGGATGTGGAGCAATAGCAACTCTCATTCATTGCTGTGGGAATGCAAAATGGTACAGCCACTTTGGAAGACAGTTTGGTTGTTTCTTTAAAAACAAAACATATTCTTACCATAAAATCTAGCAATCATGCTTCTTGGTATTTACCCAAAGGAGTTGAAAACTTATGTCCACACAAAAACCTGCACATGGATATTTATAGAAGCTTTATTCATACTTGCCAAAAACTGGAACCAACAGCGATGTTCTTCAGTAGGTGTATGAATAAATACACTGTGGCACATCCAGGAGATGGAATATCATTGAGCACTAAAAGAAATGAGCTATCAAGTCATGAAAAGACATGGAGGAATCTTAAATGCATATTACTAAGTACAAGAAGCTAATATGAAAAGGCGACATACTGTATGATTCAATATATGACATTCTAGAAAAGGCAAAACTGTGGAGACTAAAAAAGATCGTGGCTGGTAGGAGTTGGTGGAAAGGAGGGATGAATAAGCAAAGAGCAGAGGATTTTTAGAGCAGTGAAACTATTCTGTATGATAGCATAATGAAGGGTATATGTCATAATACATTTTTTAAAACCCATAGAATGTATAACACCAAGAATGAATTCCAAGGTAAACTATGGACTTCAGGTGATAAAGATGTGTCAGTGTAGATTGATCAGGTGTAATAAATGTAGGGCAGGATGCTGATAGTGGGGAAGTCTGTGCCTCTGTCATGCCAGGGGGCATGTAGGAACTCTCTGTACTTTCTCCTCAATTTCTCTGTGAACCAAAAACTGCTTTAAAAAATAAAGTTTATTGAAAAATTACATAGAACTAAATACACACACGCACACACATGAGTACAAATAAAACTGAGGAAATCTGAATAAGATGGGTGAATTGTATTAATGTCAATATCCTGGTGATGATATTGCACTGTAGTTTTGCAAGATATTACCATTAGGAGAAACTGGGTAAAGGGTTCATGGGATCCATCTATTTTATTTCTTACAACTACAATTGTAACATGGGAATCTACAATTATTTCAAAATAAACAAATTTAATTAAAAAATGTAAACTAGATCAAGTCTCCATCCTGCTGAAAAGCATTCAACTGTTTATTCCTCTTAGAATAAAATCAATAAAATGTGTATTGTATATGCTCTTGCATGATCTGTATTTCAGCTTCTCTCTCTCTCTCTCTTCCTTTCTCAGTAGGCTCGACCAGAATGATTTTCTTTCTGTTTCTTGGGTATGTCAGACTACTTTCCTCTCTAAGCCTTTATACTTGTTCCTTCTGCCTGGACTCTTCTCCAGATCACTTGTAGGGCTGCCTCAGTCTTATTCATTAGTTCATGTGTCATTATTTCAAGACGGTATGTTCCTGATCATTCTATTTAAAATGGTTTGCCCAGGCACCTTTATTACCTTATTTTTTCTAGTCATAATTGGAAATTCTGTGTATGTTTTCATTTGCCTTTTTCCCTTTACACACCATCCTCTGCAGAATGCATGTTCCGTGACTCCGGGAATGTTTGTCTTATTTCCTACTGTGCCCAGTACCCAGCTCAATACCTGAATCCTAGTAGGTGCTCAGTAAATATCTGCTAAGTAAATGACTTTTTTTAATGCATGAATATATCAAAGAAGATACTCATTCAAATATGGGAAAAAGTTAGAGAAAGTAAAAGAGCTATATAGCTTAGGGCCTTCACAGTGCAGCTGTTTAAATTGCAGTTTCACTGAGAAATAATAGCTTTAAAGGAAGGAAGACATACTGCTTGGTGGGAACCAAAATCAATTTCCCAGTTTTTCTGAACATATTTAGAGGTAAGTTTGAAAAGTAATTAACCATGGATTCCACACTCTCTGTGCTCTGGGTCTGACGGCAAGGTTAATATGCTCTCAGGGAGATGAGTCCCTGTGGCCTTCGAAGATGAAGATCCAAGATGTGAAAAAATAACAAAGCATGCATTTTTGGTACAGGGTGGTAGGATGTTTTATTCTAGACCATTGTTGCACCTATTATTTGCCTGATGCTTGCCTGATAGTTCCCTCCTTTCACCAAGTTTGGTGCTGGAATCTATGGGAGCATGGTGACGCATGAAAGAAAGAGAAAATGTTCAACTTTTTGGAAAAAATGTGTTTACTCACCACAGCAGCACTTTGACCTGACTCCATCAGGTAAGAACTGTTCAAAAGCAAAACTCAGAAGAGGAAGACAGGTGTTTGCTGTTCTCACCTCTCACACTGCACGTTCTCCTGAAGTTCCCTGCTGCTGCTGCTGCTGGGCCTCTGGCTGAATTAGGGATGGCTTCTCCATTCCCTGCTATCTTAGTCATTTCAGAGTACTATAGCAATGTATCAGAGTGGGTGGCTTAAACAATGGAAATTTATTTCCCTTAGTCCTGGAGAATGGGAGTCTAGGATCAAGGTGCCAGCTGATTTGGTTCCTGGTGAGGGCTTGCTTCCTGGTTGTGTCCTCGAACATAACCACGTTATGTCCCTGTCGGGTGGGGGAAAGAGAGAGGAATCAAGCTCTCTCCTGTCTTTCCTTATAAGGGCATGAATCACATTATGAGGACTACAGTCTCATGACCTAATCACCTCCCCAAAGCCTTACCTCCAACACCATGACATTGGGGATTAGAGTTTCAAGATATGACTTTGGGGGGACACGAATATTCAGTCCACAGCACCTGCCAAGCCCTTCTCTCTTCTTCCTCTATGGTGGGTTTACCACAGTGTTATTCTTCAATCCCCAGCTTCCAGCTGGAATGTGGGAGCATGAGAAAGGCACAAGCAGTGAAGCTTTAGGTCAGAAACCTCAAACTCCCCCAGTGGGTGGGACAACTGACCTTCACAAAGCCCAGGGTTCAGGAAGAATTCTCTACCAAAGGATAGAATTCGAGCACCCCTAACACCGCTTCCTAAAATAGCAGGGTTTTAATATGTTTTCTTTGTTGGCATCTTTGGATGATTCAATTTAGAAAATATTTTTCATAGTATTATACTGCTGTATGACACAAGTTTGAAAACATCTCTGGCACACTTCTGATTTTCCTCCTGGTTTAATGGCAATAAGTCTTCTTTGCTGGATACCCCTCCTAATCCAAACTTCCATGCATGGGGGTGCCTCAGGGCTCAGTCCTTGGTTTTCATTTTTCCCATTCACTGCCTGGGTATCTGTCCAGTCCCTTGACTTTAAATATCACCTACATGCTGCCCAGTCACAAACATATGTCATCAGCCCTGACATTCCCTCGGAACCCCCAACGTCCCCATCTAGCAGCCCATGAAGCTTTTCCACTTGAATGTGCACTAGACCGCTCGAGTCTAACACGTCCAAAACTGAACTCCGGATACAGCCATCCATACCATCTTCTTGACTGTTCTCCGTTTCATCCCTCAGCAAGTCCTGAATCTGCTCTATCTTCAAAATACATCCCATCACTTCTCACCACCTGCTCGGCTTCCCCCTGGCCTCCTGTGATTCCCTGCTGTGGCATCCTAACTGTTCTTCGTTTCTACCCCTAGTCCTCTACAGTCGCCACAGAGCAGCCAGAGAAATAATTGTGTACCTGAATGAGATCATAGCAATCCCCTGCTCAACTTCTTGCGTGGCTTCTTGTCACAGAGTGAATAAAATATCCGCTTCCCCAGCTCGCCCCTGCCCCGGGATTCCTCCCTGCTGCACGCAGCTGCGCGCTGGCCACCCTGGCCTCCCTGCGGTCCGCGGGCCCCTCGTCCAGGTCTCTGCACCCGCCTTGCCTTCTGCCTGGACCCCGCCTCCCCCAGGTATTCACATTCTCCCTCCCTCACGTCTTCAGGCTTCTGCTCAAGTGTCGCCTCCTCAGAGAGGCCACTCCTGACTGACCCTTCCGTCTGAAGTAGCAAACTCACCCTGTTGCCTGCTCCCCTCACACTGCTGTAGAGGGCACCGACTCTCCATGGTTCCGCTTAGGATTCTTCGACTTCAGCATGGTGAAAAATACGCATTCGGTAGAAACCGTCCTTCGAATTTGGAGTTTTGCTCTTTTCCCTGGCTGGCGATATGCGGTACGATACTCCGTCTCAATGCTGGGCAGTGGCCGCGACCTGCTGCTCCCGGTCGGCCACGAGGTCCATCTCTGCAGTGCGCTCTGTTGCCGGACGGTTTATGGAGACGAGGTTAAGGTAGGATTCTTAGTAAGTTAGGTGTATTAAGTGCATTTTCGACGTAGGCTATTTTCAGCTTATAATGGGTTTATCAGGATGTAACCACATCAAAAGTAGAGGAGCTCCTGTATTTCTCTTCTTAATACTATCAAGCCTGATTATTATATTGTATTATACTCTGTTTATTAATTGTCTGTCTGCCTCACTAGAATGTAAGCTCCAGGAGGGCAAGGAATTTCTCTTATTCATTCTTATATCTCCAGCCCCTAAAACAGCTCTGGGTATGTGGTACCTGATTAATAAATAGTTGCTGAATAAATGAATTCTCTCATTTTTCAGATAAGAAAATTGAGGCCCAGAAGATTAAAGTACTAGCAGGTAGAAAACTGAAGCAATTGCTTAAGATGAATAATAATTCAGCATTTCCCTTCTTACCTGGTTATTTTAGAGAACTAGTATTTCTGGAGGCAAGAGGTACACATATAGAGACTCTTCTCGATTTTCCACTAGTGCAAGAAATGATCAAGTTGGGACAACATGCAAAGCGAAATTAAATAATTTGGAAACTGGGAATATGAAGAAGGTGGAAATTGTGCAGCAATGTCTCAGTAATAGAAGTCCTGTTCCTAAGTGACACACCACTACTTTGAGATGCAGTGGTCTAAGAGGAACTGGGTTGGGCGTAAAAGGGGATACAAGCCACATCCATTTGTTCCCTGTGAGCAAAAAAAGGATGTGATGCTCAAACAAAGTAACCAGCCAAACTTTCAGGCTTAAAATAAATGGCCCTGGCTAGGTGTTTAGGACAAAGAGTAGATATGTCTGATATATATCCTACCCTATTTGTAGTATTATATCAAAGGTTCATTTAACCTCATGATAAGCAATGTATGAAAACATGTACATGTATACATATATCTACAGATAGATACTTTGCTCTCCTTTACAGGACAATTATTTTACAAAGCAGATAGAGTCTCTGCACTAATTTCTTGATAATTAAAACAATTTTTTTCTTCCAGTCCATTCATCTTGTGGACATTGCTCCATAGAGAAAATGGCGGGAATGCCTCTGGGCAGGTCAGCTGGTTGTCTCTGTTGAATCATCAATGAATCTGTTGCTTTGGGCTTATCAATTTCTTCGGCCTTTAACGTTGCTCTGACTGTTGGTCTGTTTTTTTACAGTCCACCCCTCCCCACCTTCACACGCACACACACACACACACACACACACACACACTCCTCACATCACACACTCACTATAGCTAATTTTCACTTGCAGGCAATTGCTGGGACAAGTGTTCTGCACGTATGTTCACATCTGGTGTTAACAGAAGTCCAGGTCTTCCTGGGAAATGCTGTGACATAATGGTGGGAGTCCAAACAAGCTTATCCTGAATCTTGAAGTATTACCCTATCTCACATCTTAATTGAACTCCTGGAAGAGAAAACAATTTTCTTTTCAGCAATTTTGGTATTAGCAAAATCTACTTACTCCTGGAAAAGAAGTGCTGAGAAACATTGTATACCATTGAACTTGACAAGGCCTGACTTTTAAACCTGGGTTTACTAGATTCTTCTGCAATAAAGACAGCAGCATAAAGAGATAATGATCAGGGGTCAAACTCTCTCCTTTGACATCCAGTTTCACATTGTATTCTTCTTTCTTTATAAGTTTTTTTCAGAAGCCATCTCCTGTAAGGAATCTTACCACATTATCACAAACCCACTTAGAAATGTAACCAGTTCTCTCAAGCCCTGTCACTGAGGCACAACCATGTTACATTATACAGGTATGCACTCCTCAGTTCCTTATTGAAGAAGGGAGCTTACTTGGCTTATCTTCCCATTGCACAGTATGCTCTGAGGGGAGGCTCATGTTAAAATCAGAATTTTAAAATATATGTAATCTAGCATTCTCTAGGACCTCATATGGGGTCTGGAATAGAAGCAATGGCTCTTAACCATGGCTTCCCATTAAGATGACCTGGAAAACTTTAAAAACATGCCAGGCCAGTTTTTAGATGCTGTCTTCAGGAACTGGACTTAATTGGTTGAGGGTAGAGGGATTATTATTTTTAAAGCTCCCTAGGCACTTCCTGTTTGCCCTAAGGGGTTGGCACTAGTTGGTTAGGCCAGGTTTGAAAGCACTTTTCATCATATACTAATTGCATTATCCTGACCAAGTTTACTCATCTTTTAAAAAACAGAACTAACATTTAATACTTCTATGGGTTATTATTCCCTGGATGGGATCATATCTTCCCCATTTGGAACCCCTGTTACTGCTTATACTCTGTAGGCTACTGTTTAACCTCTCTAAGCCTTTTATTTCCCTTTTGTAAAATACAGATTTTCATAAGTATTAACATAAAGATTTGGTGTGAAGATTAAATTAGATAATGTGTGAAAAGTACTTAGACTAGTACTTGCCATGTATAAGAGTTCAACAGGCCTTAGCCACTCTGGGCACTGCCTACACAGTGTCTGGCCCAGGGCAGACTCTGTATCAATGTTAATCCTTTCTTCTGTTTCCCTTCCTTCTATTGCTCTACCTTACCCTGAGCTCTACCTTTATAAATGAGGCCTTTGGTATTTAGTAACCAAATCCCTCTAAAGGAGACCAAGATGTCTAAGTACAATTTTGAATTCTATCTCTTTTTAAATGATGATGAATTAAAGAAGACATGGTGTGTGTCTTCTGTAGGAACTTATTACTCAAAGTGTGGTCCTCGGACACACTGCATCAGCATATGCTGGGAGCTTGACAGGAAAGCATAATCTCAGGCCCCACATCAAACCTTCCAAATCAGAATGTGCATTTTAACAAGCTGCCCAAGTGGTTTTGTGTGTCCACTGAAGTGTGAGGAGCACCCTCATAGGAAGATGAAATGATCCATGAATGATCCATGAGTGCTCATGGATCTAGTTTACAGAGATTTCAGTATCATATCCTCACTGCTGGTCTGCCAGATCAGTTACTAGGATCACACTGTTGCATCGTCAGGCAAAGCTCTGAGTCTGAAGCGGCTCTAAACCCATATTGTGCATCCATCCCCATTAGTGTGAACTCTGGCCATGCTCACGAGCTGTTCCTTGAACTCCATCACCTTTTGCCCATATCCAGATTTCCAGATCTGATCCTGATCTCTTGGCCTTCTGACTCATTGCCTGAGCAATGAGAATTCTTGTATTCCAGGATCTGACAGATGATGAAATTCACTCCTGATTCTTCACTTTCCCCCTTTGGCTACAATTGTCCCTTCTCATTTTCTCTTCTTCTTCTCACTCTGGAAAATTGCTCTACTCAGACTTGCCCAAGGGGAGAGGGCTCTAGAACTGGGCTGGCCACTGGGAGAGGAAATCTGGCCAAGGAGGCAGAGTCAGGTGGACCTGTGAGGGCTACTTTGACCCTTTCAGACTCATCTGATCTTCAGTCTGGCTCTTCAGTGGTGCAAGGCTCTTTGGAGCAACGTTTATTAGTGTGTTAGGTTTGGGGTGGGAGGAGGGGGGCCGTGAATACATGTAGAAAGTACTGCTAGTTTGGTAAAGAGAGTGCTACATTGACTGATACCACTCCCAGTTTGCTCTTCAGAAACTGCCATTTTGGAATGACCTTTCAGGTTCTGGCCTTTCTCCCTATCTATATTTCTGTTGCAACCCAATTGGGTAAATGAAAGACATTCTACTTTGCAAACCACAATTAATTACGTTGGGAATGAAAGTCAATAAAAGCTGCATCTGATATGTACAACAATAGATCATTCACTCAGCAGTAGCTAAAGAGAATCCACCAAACCGCCCTCGCTTGTTTTCCTGCAGATACAGTATTTTGGTTTATTTTAGTGCATATTGTTTGGCATCTTAAAATTATGTATTTTTTTATTCCAGTCATTTCACAAGCAAAACCGACTTCACTGATAATTAAATTCCCCTCACAATGGCAATTTCACCACTTATTTTCATTTTACTGCAAGATGCCTGTGGATTATTAAGCGAGTGTCAGTTCTCACCTGCCCACGTACCTTCAATGCAATTGGAAAGAGGTGTCATCATTTCTAAGGTGTGCCCAGATGATATGTAGTTCCCACAATTTCATGTTTGGAGGCATATATCATGCTATTTATGCATATGGGCTAGCTCAATAAGTATTTGGGATTTGTTTTAGAGGCTACTAAATTAATTTGGGGAGCTTTGAGTGCAAAGATAAAGCTCTTAATTGGCTATGTTCTATTAATATATAATTTTACATTAAATTAAAATATACAGTTATTTATATTATTTTAGCTTTTAAATAATATTTTATACTCCACAAGGTCCATATAAGAAGGTATTTGACTAGAACAAATAATAGTCTATGAGACTGGCAAATTCAGGAAAATGTAAGGTGGCACTTTACATTTGTAAGTTCAACTGATGTGGTGGGTTGGCTTGACCCATTCTGTTTGATAAATTAACTACTAATCACACTGTCCTTCATTGCAGTAACACTCACATATCACCAATTTGACAGATCCTTCCTCATTCAGCCCCTAATACAGTATTTTTCAAAGTTCCTGTTGCTATCCTTCAGTGAGTCATGAAAACAATTCAGTGAGTTTCATACAATATCTAAAAAAATAGAATAGATCTGAGTATCTCACAGGCAAATTTCAATGATGTGTGTGTATATAATTACATGGTAATATAGATTGTATTGCTTATTATGGTTTGTTGTAAAAAAAAAAAGAGTTTGAATTATATTAACAGACCTGATATTGGTTCCCTCTTGAAGTGATTGCAAGATCTGGAGACCAAGAATCTTAATCTCTTAAAAAGCCAGAGTCTTTAGATCGCTACTAAGGTAACCGGCCATTGCCAGGACCAAGGACCAGCTCTGGATCCCCTAGTTAAGTAATAGTACTAAGAATTATCTAATTATCAAAATCTGCAGTTCTCAAGTGTGGACCCAGGACCAGTAGCATCAGCATCACCTGGGAACTTGTTAGAAAAGCAATTTCTCAGGTCCTACCGCAGACTTACTGAATTAAAATTCTAGGGAAGGGGCCAGCACCCTGTGTTTTAACAGCCCTCTAGGTGATTCTGATGCATGGTGACATTTATGGACCACTGATCTATCACTACATGTGACCCAAGTTTGAGTCTGGACTTTGATTTTGCTTGTTAATATATGACCTTGTCCATCTGAAATCCCACCCCAAGTATTTCTGCAGGGCCTCGGGTTTCTTTCCACATGACGATTAAGTCTATTCAGTTATTGTGTGACTTCCAACAATGTTTTTCCTCTTGTCTTGCCCCCAGCCTCCTCCCTTTGGTTCTGCTGGGGCCTGATGGGTACTGAGATCACCTATATTTGGGCTCACTGTCTCCAGCTGGGGCCATGGTGGCCCAGAGGTGCTGATGTCTGACAAAGCTACTTGGCAAAGAGCTAGAGAACACAGCATAGTCAGGCGAAAACTTACTTTATGCAGAACTTTATAAACTCATACTATACGGTTTTGTTTTGAAAACATTGCAGTCCATCCTATTCATTGAATGCTTTTTAATACAATTCAATATGCCAGTAATTCTTGTGTGATATTACCTCTATTTTTATGTACTTTGTGGCTCTTGAACAGAGATAGCTTATTTGTTAATATTTCCATAAATCCTATGGGAACAAAGTGAGATAACCTAGATATAAGTGATTTGTATGTGTATGGCACAAAGTAAGCATTCAATTTCTCTCTGCTAAGATGAAGACTCTTGGCTATTAGTTCAACAAGACACAAGAATCTTCCTTAAACATGAGTGATTCAATTTCCACAAGATGAGCCCTAGGGTTTGGGGGGCTACACACACATACTTGCATGAAGTTTTCAATCTGTAGGGGCTAAGGAAAATTTTTCCAGTGGAAATCCCAGTGTTTAAGTGGCACATGAAGTTACCTGAGGATTCAAAGGGCAGAAAAGATTAGGCCTTCAGGCTAGAGAATTGTGCCATCACACAACACACTCCCCGCCACCATAGACCACACTGCAAACACACCCCACACATACCACATACTCACATCCACACCACACACCACCCATACCCACCCCACATCCTGCACCACACAAGTGTGGGATAAAAAAATCTGAAAAGACCATTTATTATGGAAGAATATTAAAAGTAGTTAGAAAGCTACTCTAAAGAGTCTTCAAGTCCAAGTGATATTACAAAAGAGTTTTGTAGCCTTTGAAGAATAGATATTTTATTCTATACAAATTATTCCAAAACACAGAAAAAGGGAAAACTTCCCAATTCACTTTACAAAGTTAATGTTTCCTAGAAACCAAAGCCAGATAAAGAAGTGGCAACAAAACATATCATTGTACCAATGATTATAGGTGTAAAATTCCAAAATTAACTGTTAACAAATAGAATCCATTGGTATATTAAATGAATGGTGCATGACAATGCAGTGCTTTAATTGAAGAATATAAAGACAGTTTCAACATAAAGAAATCTAGTAATATCTATAATATTCATAAAGTAAAACAGAAAAATATATAGTCATAGATATATGTAAAAAAAATACTTTGATAAAAGTCAAAATCCATTCTTTTTTCAATTTTTATTGTGATAAGTCACGTAGCAAAATTTACCATCTTAACCATTTTTAATTGTACAATTTAGTGGTATTAAATATATTTATAATGTGAAACCATCACCACCATTCATCTCTATAACTGTTTTCATCTTGCAAAAATGAAACTCTGTACCCATTAAACGAAAACTCTATCCCCTTGTGCCCCAGCTCTGGCGACCACTGTTCTACTTTCTGTCTCTATGATTTTGACTATTCTAAGCATGTTATATAAGTGGACTCATACAGTATCTGTCTTTTTGTGACTGGCTTCTTTCACTTAGCATAATGTCGTCAAAGTTCATCTTGGTAGCATATGTCAGAATTTTCTTCCTTTTTAAGGCTGAATAATATTCCGTTGTACATGTATACCAAATTTTGCTTATCCATTGATGGATACTTTGGTTCCTTCCATGTTTTCACTGTTATGAATAATGCCGCTATGAATATGGATGTGCAAATATTTCTCTGAGACCCTGTTTTCAATGCTTTTGAGTATATAGCCAGAAGTAGAATTGATCATGTGGTAATGGTAATGTGATAATTCTATTTTTAATTTTTTGAGGAACCACCATACTGTGTTTAATAGTGGCTGTGCCATTTTGCATTCCCACTAACAAGGATTCCAGTTTCTCCACATCTCGTAAACACTTGTTACTTTATGGTTTGTTTTTTTTTATAGTAGCCATTTTAATGGATGTATTTCAATGTAGCTTTCATTTGCATTTCCCTAATGATTGATATCAAACATCTTTTCATGTGCTTATTGGACATTTGTGTATCTCCTATGGAGAAATGTCTATTCAAGTCCTTTGGCCATTTTTGAATTGGGTTTTGGGGGTTTTTGTTGTTACTGTTGAGTTTTATAAATAGGAGTTTTCTATCTATCCTGAATATTAACCCTTTGTCAGATATATGGTTTATAAATATTGTCTCTCATTCTTTGGGTTGCCTTTTTACTCTGCTGATACTGCCTTTTGATGCACAGAATTTTTAAAATTTTCATGAAATTCTATTTGTCTATTTTTTGTTGTTGTCTATGTCTTTGGTGGTGTCATATCTAAGAAATTATTGCCAAATCCAATGTTAAGAAGTTTTACCTTATTCTTTCTTCCAAGAGTTTTATAGTTTTAGGTCTTATATTTAGGTGTTTGTTGTACTTTATGTTGATTTTTGTGTATGATATAAAGTATATATCCAACTTCTTTCTTTTGCATGTGTACATTCAGTTTTTCTAGCACCATTTGTTGAAAAGTCTGTCCTTTCCCCAATGAATGGTCTTGGAATCCTTGTCAAAAACCATTTGACCGTATATGTGAAGGCTTATTTCTGGGCTCTCTATTCCATTCCCTTTATCTACATGCCTGGCTTTATTCCAGTACTATACTGTTTTGATTACTTGTAGTTTTATAATTTGTTTTAAAATCAGAAAGTATAAGACCTCCAACTTTGTTCCCCTCTTTCAAGATTTTTTTGGCTGTTTGGGATCCCTTGAGATTTTCCATATGAATTTTAGGATGGATTTTTCTATTTCTGCAGAAACACCATTTGGGTTTTCATAGGGGTTACATTGAATCTGTAGATTATTTTGGGTAGTATTGACATCTTAGCAAATATTAATTCTTCCAATCCATGTACGTGGTATGTCTGCCCATTTATTTGCATCTTCTTTAATTGATTAAAGCAACATTGTATAGTTTTCAGTGTATGAATCTTTTGCCTCTTTGGTTAAGTTTATTTCTAAGTATTTTATTGTTTTTGATGCTATTGTAAATGGATTTGTTTGCTTGATTTTGTTTTTGGATGGTTCATTGTGAGTGTATAGAAATGCAACTGAGGTGTGTATGTCGATTTTATCTCTTGCAACTTTGGTAAATTAGTTTATTATTAGTTCTAATAGGGTGTGTGTGTAATCTTGGGATTTTCCGTGTATAAAATCATGCAAAAACAGAAAAAAAGTCGGCAAATACAGATACTTTTACTTTTTATTTCCAGTCTGAAAGCCTTTTGTATCTTTTTCTTGCCTAATTGCTCTGCCTAGGACTTCCAATACTATGTTGACTAGTAGTGGTGAAAGTGACATCCTTGTCTTATTCCAGATCTTAGAGAAGAAACTTTCAGTTTTTTATCACTGAGTATGATGTTAGCTATGGGCTTTTCAGACATGGACTTTTTGTGTTGAGATGGCTTCCTTCTATTCCTAGTTTGTTAAATGCTTTTATCATAAAAGAGTTTAGAATTTTGTCAGATGCTTTTTCTGTATCAATCGAAATGATCATGTGTATATTTTTTCTATCGTTCTTTTGATGTGGTATATTACATTGGTTTTCATGTGTTGAACTGTCCTTGTATTTCAGAAAGAAATCTCACTTGGTTATGGTGTATAAGCCTTTTAATGTGCTGTTGAATTTAGTTTGCTATTACTTTGTTGAGGATTTTTGTATCGATATTCATCAGGGATATTGGCTTTTCATTTTCTTGTATTACCTTGGTCTGGCTTTGGTATCAGTGTAATGCTGGCCTCATAGAATAAGTTTGGAAGTGTTTCCTCTTCTTCAGTTTTTTTGGAAAAGTTTGAGGAGGGTTAGGTGTTAATTCTTTAAATGTTTGGTAAAATTAATCAGTGAAGCCATTGAATCCTGGGCTTTTTTTTGTTGTTGGAAAGTTTTTGATTACTCATTCAATCTTGCTAGTTAGAGGTCTGTTAGATTTTCTATTTCTTCATGATTCAGTCTTGGTAGGGTGTATATTTCTAGGAATTTATCCATTTCATCTAGGCTATCCAATTTGTTGGGGTACAATTGTTCATAATTTTTTCATATAATTCTTTTTATTTCTGTAAAATTGAGAGTAATGTCCGCTATTTTGTTTCTGATTTTAGCTATTTGAGTCTTCTCTTTTTTCCTTAGTTGATCCAGCTAAAGCCTTGTCAATTTTATTAATGTTTTTAAAGAAATGAATCTAGTCTTTTTTTTTTAATTCTCTATTGTTTTTCTCTCCCCTATTTTGTTTATCTCTGCTGCAATCATTATTATTTCTTTCCCTCTGCTAGCTTTGGGTTCAATTTGTTTTTCTTTCTCTAATTCCTTAAAGTGTAAGTTTAGGTTGTTGATTTGAGAACTTCCTTCTTTATTAACGCAAGGGTTTGCCACTATAAATTTCCCTCTTGGCACTGCTTTTGCTACATTTTGTAAGTTTTAGTATTTTTTTTTTCATTTTCATTTGTCTGAAGATTATATATATATATATATATACGTATATATATTTGTTGTTGTTGTTTTGTTTTGTTTAAGAGGCAGGGTCTTACTCTGTCATCCAGGCTGGAGTGTAGTGGTGTGATCATAGCTCACTGTGATCTCAAACTCCTGGGCTCAAGTGATCGTCTCACCTCAGCCTCCCAAGTTGCTAGGACTACGTGCCAACACCACCACACCCAACTAATTTTTAAAGTAATTTTTGTAGAGACAAGGTCTCACTATGTTGTCTAGGCTGCTCTTAAACCCCCTAACCTCAAGTGATCCTCCCTCCTCAGTCTCTCAAAGCTCTGGGATTACAGGCATGAGCCACCATGCCAAGCCTGTCTGAAGATATTTTTTAATTTCCTTTGTGTTGTATTACTATTTCATTCAGCCAATGCTTGTTTAAATTCTCCCATGCATTCATGACTTTTTTTGTTTATCATTCTACATTCATACCTTTTTTCTGGAATCATTTTTTTTTCTTTCTGAAGTTCATCTTTTAGGAGTTCCGGTGAATTAGAGAACAAACTCTATTTTAATTGCTCTGAAAATATGTTTATTTCATCTCATTTCTTAAAAGTGATTTTACCAGATATAGTAGTCTAGGTGTCAGTATTTTTAACATATCATGCTATGCTCATTCATCTTCCAAATTTGCTGTGGTAGACAGAATAATGATCCCCCAAAAATGTCCTCATTTTCCTCCCTGGAACCTGTGAATGTGTTACCTTACATGGTAAAAGGGACTTTACAGATGTGATTAAGCCAAGGATCTTAAGATGGGGAGATTACCCTGGATTTTTTGCATGATCCCAATAATCACAAAAGTCATTATAAGAGATAGGTAGGAGGATCAAAGCCAGTAGTAGGAAATGTGATCAGAGATTGGAGTGATGCGTCCAAGGAATGTTGGTGACCTTTAGAAGCTGAAAGGAGCAAGGAACAGGTTTTCCATTGGATTCTCCGGAAGGAACCAGCCCTGCTGACACCTTGGTTTTAGCCCTTCAAGATTCATTTAGAACTTCTGACTTGTAGAACTGTAAGGGAATAAATATGTGTTTTTTTTTAAGCCACTAAACTTATGGTAATTGTAACAGCAGCAACAGCAAACTAATGCAATCTGTCGTCAGTATAATTATAGTTGTATTATTGATCATTTGTTTTTTTCTCTCTTACTATTATTTAAGTCCTCAATTTTTATTTAGTATTCTATTTTATTTTGATGTTGAATTTTGGATATCTTTTTATTTATCATGCTTGAAATTCATTGGGTTTTCTAACGGGTGTATTTGATTG
Organism: Propithecus coquereli; assembly: GCF_000956105.1. Classification (NCBI taxonomy): domain Eukaryota; kingdom Metazoa; phylum Chordata; class Mammalia; order Primates; family Indriidae; genus Propithecus; species Propithecus coquereli. The sequence continues at coordinate 114,446 of NW_012149764.1, forward strand.
TTGCTGGGAAATTTTTACCAATTGCCTCTTCTAATATCATCTATCCTCTGTTCTGTTATCTCCTTCTGAAAACCCAATTATGTTTGCAGGTCTTTTCCACTCTATTTTCCCTGTAAATATGAAACCTTTATTTCACAGCTCTGTTTCTGTGTGCTATATCCTCTTTAATTTCTCAAATCTATTTTCCATAGTCCCTCTTCAGCTGTATCCAATCTTCTGTTTATTCTACCCATTGACTTTTTAATGGAAATTGCTGTATTTTACACTTTTAAAAGTTCTATTTGGTCCTTTTTCATATACATCATATACATCTAGTCAGTTTTGATAACCTTGTATTCTTTTATCATACATTCAATGTGCTGTTTTACTTATGTAAACATAAAACATACTGATTTTATATTGTGTGTTCAATCATTCCATTATCTACACTTTTTATAGATCTAATAACGTGCTCTGTTGTTTCTCCTGACTCTTGCTCATGGTGGTTTGTTCCCTCCTGTGCTCAGTGAGTTTTCGAGCTCTTGTGCCTTGGAAGTTTTATCTATGGATTTATGGAAATTCTTTTAGACGTGTGTATGAAGTGTGTTTCTCCAGAAAGAATTTTCATTTGCTTCTGCTAAGCACCTTGGAGTATTATCAATCAGGAAAGACTTTAAACTAAATTTCAGTTTAGGATTTTGTGTGTTACACAGTTAGTATTAGTTGAAGCCCCAAATCTCTGTTTTTTGTGAGTTCGTGATTAGGGATTGTAATGGGAGACTTTAATCTTTTTTACTCTTTTTTTCTGCTCTATCCATGGGTAAACCAGAGACACTACTGCTCTCCCCTTCGTCATGGTACATTTTTTCTAGGTCACCTACTGAACATGACATTTTCAATGACACGTGGGTGCAGGTGGGGGTTTCCAATCGGACTTCCCAAACTTCTTAGGCCCAAGGCTTTGCCTCTATCTTCAGTCTATTAAAACCCAGGGCCTCAGCTACCAGGGACTGGCAGATGTCTCCAGGGAAAAACAGACTCTAGTATTTGCTTATCAGTTACTAGATTTTCACTTGTCATTTCTGAGGATTCCTTTATTTTCCTGGCAGCTCATGTGCATTGAGAATTATGTCATCTATATTTTATGCAGCATCTTTGGGCGCGAGGTCTACAAAAACCTACTTGTCATATTGTTATAAAGCTCTTTGTATTAGTTATCTATTGCTGTATAACAAATTATCCCAATACTTAGCATATTCAAATGACAAACCACTATTATCTCATAGGTTCTTTGGGTCAGGTATTTGTGTGCAGCTAATCTCTCTGCAAGGCTGCAGTCAAGGTGTCTGCCTGGGCTTCAGTCATTTCTAGGCTCAACTGGGGAAGGATCTGCTTCTGAGCAAAACACAGAATATTCACTTCATGGCTCACTCACGTGGCCGTTGGCAACACTCACATCCTCACTGGCTATTGGTGGGAGACATTAGTTCCTTACCATGTTGTTCTCTACAAGGGGCAATACACAATGTGGCAGATTGCTTCTCCCACAGTAAGGGCTCTGAGAGAGGGAAAGAGAGAGAAAGTAGGAGAAAGCGAACAACATGGCAGTCCCAGTCTTTTTGTAACCTAGTTTCAGAAGTGACATCCCATGACTTTTGCCATCTTTTCTTCATTAGAAGCGAGTCACTCTTTCCAGCCCATACTCAGTGGGGGCAGGAGTGGGTAATGTGATTACACAATGTGGATACCAGGATGCAAGGATCATCGGGAACCACTGCCTACCTCACTTCCATAAATCTTTTAAAAAAGTGAACATCAAAGTGGAAAAAATATTAAGAGAATGGATAGCCATTTTTTTCAAAGAAGAAACTTAGTCTGATAAATATATGAAAATGGTACAACTCTCTAGTAATCCATGCCATTTAAAATAACAATTAGATAAAAATCTTTACTTATCAGATTGACAAAGTTTTTTTAATGTCAAGTGTTATGAGGGTAAAGAGAAACTAGCAACCTCAAGCAATGCTAGTGAGAGTATAAATTGGTA
>NW_012149764.1:117042-164138 GCF_000956105.1 Propithecus coquereli
GATATAACTTTCTAATTATTTAGTAATTTCTTTCCTATGTTTTCATTAGAATTTCAGAAATACACATTTGTCATTGCATTGGCATCCAGGAGTCCTGCCATTAAGAAATTCCCACTCTTGACCCACAGATAATTATGCAATTAATTTAAGTTTCATATTGGAGCCCCATTACCAAACAAATAATGAAAATAATCAAACTTATCACAATGTACTATATGATATACAAAGCAATTTTCATATCACCAGTTTATTTAATCATCAAAATCCTGCTGTGAGATGCAGTATCACAATCATTATCCATTTTACAAATGAAGAAATGGAGACTCAAAAAGACAAAATAACTTTCCAAGGACATAATTATTAGCAAATGGAAGAGTTGAATTTAAGAATTCTGCACCACTGACTACAGATACTGGATGCCCTTTCAGCTTCTAAGACTTTGGTATACCTACTCCATAGCTAAGGACAGGAAGCAGAGAGATGAACAAGACCTTGTATAAGGCCTGAAGGTACTCTTCTTGCCTACAGGTAGTTTTGTGAAAAGATATCTGGCATAGACTATTCCTTATAATATACATACCCAGGTGCTTATACTCCTCCATTATTGGCTAAGTGTGTGCACGTTTCATATAATGATTTCCATAGCTATATTTTACATCTTACCAGAATCTTGGGTGGCTGGATTCTCTAAGTTCAAAGATTTGCCTTATTTAGTTTTCAACACTGCACAAAGCTAAAATATCTTCCCTTGCACCAGTAACTAGAGTGGAGGATCTATGGTGCCCAACAGGTTACTGTAGCATCACAGAGGAAAACACAAAATGGTCCTCATAGGAAAATGTATAATGTGCCCTTACAGCACTGTTCCTTGACTGCAATAAGGAGTCAGGAAGTGGTAGTTGGAACCCTCTGCAGAGCAATCTTAGAAATTTGAATTAGAACCATTGAATTTAGTTATTGCTTTAATTTCTATTTGATTTCCACTTTTAATATCACTGCCATTTTATGGGTGTTAGTATGAAGTTCTATTTTCTTAGTTGTGTTTTGTAACATTTCTTATCTACTTATATTTTTAAAATATCCTAGCCCTGCTTTAAGAAAAGAAAGTGCCATGTGTCATCAAAAAGCAAACTTCGAGAGAGAAAGAAAAATTCTAGGGCAGAATTGGAATCACAAAAACCATTTTAAATAGCTTGGTTTGAAAGACAATCATGTTACCTTTAATGTATTTAGTTAATATATTAATTATGCTCAGCACATTTAGTTTATAATCTTAACCTTCACTTTGAGGTAACAGGAATAATAATAAACGTATTCGTAGCCCTATGTTTATTTTAACTGCCACCCAAAAGGAGGGATCAGTCAATTGTTAGAGCCGCTGTGGCACAGGGCAAAAGGGAGCAGAATATGAGAATATGATTCAGGTGGTTTATTGGAAATAACAAGAATCCTTTTCCCCCAACTTACCAATTGTGTGACTTTGGATAAGTCACTTAGGCTCCCTGAATCTGTTTCCTATCTGGCAAATATGGGTAATAATAGTTATTGAGTTGCGGTAAAGATCAAACTGGATAATTCATGTAATGATACAAGTTCATATTTATTGTGAGCTAATCTCATTTACTGTGTCTGGCGCAATTCTCAGTCCTTTAGGTAAATTGTTTTATTTAATTTTCACAACATCCCCTTTCAGTAAGTACTGTTATTATCCCCAATTCACTGAAGAAGAAACTAAGGCTCAGAGAAGATTTAGTAACTTGCTCAGGGTTGCACAGCTGATAGCAAAGTCAGGATTCAAACCCAGGCCATTTAGCTCCAGTGCTCATACCCCTCACCAATGGGCTGTATGACCTCTCAAGTCAAATTGCTGGTGGGGTTCTAGCTCATAATGGTGCGCAGTGAAAAGTTCTTATTATAGTTAATGTCTGTAAAATGTGGTTATCGAAAACCACCTTGCAGGGCTATAGTAAAGATAAATGGGACTTGTGTATGAAATTACATGGCACAGACCAGCCTCTTAATATATGGACAGCATCTTTTGGATTACATTCTTTAAAACACAGAGTAAAAGAGAAGAGTTAAGCTGGGTGCAGAGGACAAGGGCTGCATCACAGGGTGGCAACAGGGCAGGCACTTGGGGGCATTTTTGGATTCAGAGGAGGAGATGTGAAGGCTTCTGTTGAATTGCTCTGCTGCCCAATCTAGGGCCTCAGCAGATGGAAGCCTCAACTTCTAGCTATTTATCAAAAAGATCTTCTCTGACCTGAGATTGCCACTACAGGCAGGATTCCATGCTGGAAAATGTCTTGTACAAGCCTTGGAGGCAAAGGAGAATGCTTAGATATGTTTCCGTGCTGAGAGGACAGAGCCCGTGGAGAGAAGGTTGTTGAAGACACAGAAAGGAAAGGGACTAGTTGAGTATTGTGGTTAAAACAAAGGGCTTTGGATTCTGATGGGCTTAGCTTCTGTCTCCAGCTCTGTCACTTACAGTGTCTCATCACATTTAGACTCTGTAAGCTGCTATTTATTTATATATAAATGGGTATAATAATAGTTTCTGTCTCCTAGGACTGTTGAAAAGATAGTGAACTAAAAATCCTAAGCACACCCTCTCCCTCCTTCTACCCCCACTGAACAGAACCCCTTTTGGCCAAAGGGATCCCAGAAAAACCTTGAAACTGAGTTCCTGGCTGTGAAGGGAAAGTAGGGGGACATACCTCAGACAATAAGACACTGAATTACTAACAGGACCTAAGGCCATGCAGAGCAAAGATTAAATCACCTGCAGGCCGTCAATTTGCTTAAAAGATCACTTGAATCTCTTTATTGTCGCTTGTCTTTGATTAACAGACTTCCCTGTTTAACTTAAAACATTCCAAGCCTTTAGACAAAGCTTCATTTCCTTAACCAATTACAAAACAAAGAATCTTTGAATCTACTTATAACCTCTTAAGTCCCCCAGTTTGAAATATCCCACCTGTTTGGACCAAACCAACGTACACCTTCCAGGTACTGATTTATGATTTTACCTGTAATCCCTGTCTCTCTAAGATGATAAAATCAAACTGTCACCCAACAGCCTAGGGACCACTTGCTCAAGACTTCTTGACTGTGGCTCCCCGGGCCATGGTCACACATGTTCAGCTCAGAATAAACCTCTTTAAATTATTTTGTAGAATTTGGGGTATTTTTCTGGTAACAAAAGGGAATATTTTTTTTCACTAAAATTGAATTTTAATTAAAATGGATTTTTTATAGCTTAATTGGGAGATAATATACATAGTTGGCACTATCAAGTAACAGAGTATGTCTCTTCAAGGAGTCAAGTGTCTTTCATGTGTCTCGGTGTTTTTTTTTTTTTTGAACAAAAGGGAATATTCACCTAAAACACTTGGTGCTGTGGCTAGAACACAGTGAGAACTAAATAAATATTAGCTTGTATGATGCTCTTGGAGTGTGTGAAGGTTGGAGCTGCCTGGCCTTTGGGCCTGGACTATAAATCTGCCAGTCAAGACTGATGAACCAGAGCATGGCAAAAAATACTAAACTCAGAAAACCCTGCCAACTATATGTGAGAGAGCCCCTGTGGGTCCCAGGAACCAGGACTGCCTATCAGAGGAAAAACCCATATCCTACCAGTTGCAACACACGATTTTGCAACATACTGTTTACTGGGGCAACGCTTGACATTTATGAGACCAAGATAGAAATCGACAGGATAAGAGTTAGTCCCGGCTTAAATTTCAGGGAGTTTGTCAACTCGAGCTATGAAAAAGCCACGTCTATAAAGACAAATTCCGTTAACTTCGACGGGTGTGCATATGTAAAGGTGAAACGGGGGCCTCTTCATGTCATTTTTACATTTTCCGGCACTGCAGTTTTTCTTCTTTTAAAGCATTCTTCTTAAAGACGTGTGTGAACGTTGACAAACTAGACAGGAAGCTTGGGGAATATGAATACGCGTAAATACCAAGTCAGACATTTTTTAAGGATGTCATTTATTCTAAAGTGTGTAAGAATTACTTCAAAGCCATTAGTGTCTGGAATTCTCTAAAGGTAGAAAAACGTTTTAAAAACACACTCTTCCAATCAGACTTTAATACTGTTAAAGATAGATTTTTTTTTTTTTTAATGAGAAAGAAATAAAAAATACTGCTTTTGACCTGACAAACCGTAACATTTGTCTATAGGCTTTTCATCGGGATCTCAAATACGACATCTTGAGGTGTTCAGACATGAGGAGTTATTCCGGTTAGAAATTTCAAGGAAGAAAATTGTGTTGCTGACTTGAGTACTATAGATTCTATATTTTGGGATGAGTCAAACCTGGAATAGCATTTATTGTTTGACTTAGATTATTGCAGATTTTGACATGTTTCTTCTGCTATCGTTGCAATAAGAAGCAAACAATGCTCCTTTCTTCTTCTTTTACTTCCACCCATCTTCAAATTATGTGTTGAGAATTTTTGCATCGCAGTGTGCTCTAGATGGTCCTGGGAGTGACACAAACAAGGATAAAATATTAAAGTGTCCAATGTTGAAGATTTTAAGTGAGTCACAAAAATCTGCCAGCTTTTAAGAGCAAACCTCTTCACAAAAGAATGATTTAAAATAATGAAGGCAATCATGGAAACTCCCCGTTGCATTTCATTCCTGGTAGTTTTCACCAGCTTCCCTCATCTCCTGGTGCTTCCCTTCCCAAATATTTCAGAGAACGTAAATATTGGTTCTGGACTAACACCTCACCCTGTGAAAACTTAATGGAAACTTTGCTTTCTGTATTTACAAGCTTCATTCTTTGCTTACTCTCTGAAACATAACAGTCTGATGACAATTGCTTCTCATAGTGGATGGGAAAAATGGATTTGGAAGGAGGAGAAACCCTTGTTAGATTGAGACTTTTGCTGATTCTGGGAACGAGTCTGATTTGAAGTTGCAAACACTGAAGTAATCTCTCTCTCTCTCTCTCTCTCTCTCTCTCTCTCTCTCTCTCTCTCTCACTCACGTGAGAAGAATGTGAAGAAGTAAGTTCATCAGAAAACTCTCCCCCATCATTTTTACACTTGAAATACAGGAAAGATTTTTTTCGTGGCACCAAGAAGGGGAAAGAGAAATCCAGAGGAAGGACAATAAATGAACAGAAGGGAAAAGTAGAGAAAGAAAAACAGTGTACCAACATTATGTGTTCCCAGCCTCTGTCCCAATGACGTGTTTACTCATTCATTTGAACATGTACCTGGAATTAATATTAGTGTCTATAGACAAAGGCGAGTGATCCCTGGGTGATTTTAGGCATTTATTTCTTCTTCTCCTTAGTTTCACTTGTAGAATAAATGGAAAATAACTTTCAGACCAAGCAACTTGTTGGAAATAACACTTTTGTACATCTGAACTTTTTTCTTACCACTCTGTGTGAAACACTACTCTTGTCAACAAGTGACCAGTTTGTGAGATGAGGTGATAATTAAAGAATATTTCTATTGCCCTGCTGAAGTAGTTGAAAATATGTGACATGCAGTATGGTCATGGAAATAGAGACAAATTATAATTACTATAATACAAGCTTGATATACCCATCTGAAAAAAATACCTGAGGATTAAATTAATTAATCCATGGGAAATACTAGAACAGAGTGTGGCATGTAGTAAGGGTTCCTTAGCTATCATTGTTATTATCTAGGCTTTCTCTTCTTGTCAAATGCTATTTTACTTTAGACACTTCATGTTTATGGATATTAGAAGAAACTGGAAAAAGAACTTGAATTTAAAAGGAATCTGAATGATTAAATTGTCCCAGGAGCCCAAAATGAGTTTTATCTTCCCCATACTGAAAATCAAACTTTGCATGTGTTCTCATCTCATTTCTGATTCGTGTTCAGTGAAATGAATATTAGCTTAGAGGTATGATGAAAAGGATCTCAGATCTGGAGACAAACTCACACTCAAACTCTGCCATGTTCTTTGTGACTAGGACGGTTACTTTCTGTGTAATCCTCAGTAGTATCATTTATGTAATGGGATTAATTGCCCTGTGGTTGGAGGAAAGATAACGTGAAAACAAATGTGAAAACTAGATATGGTTTAAAATGGATGCATTTTAATGAGTTATGACATAAGCATATTATTTGTCTTTCGAAGGATAAGAAAAAAATCACTGAATCATCTGTAAAGGTAGCTAGTAAGGACTTGACTTCAAGTCTTAGCTCTCTCTAGAATCTTTAACAAGTCTGTTGATCCATTAGTTTATCTTTCCTTATGAAATAATGTGCTTTTCTTCAGTAGCTTTCTTCCCTTTCCTCCTACCCAAGGAAGGTCTTGGGAATTTAAAGGTGCACCAGATGAGCCTCCTGCTCTGTTGCGTGCTAGGCAATCAGGTTCACATTCTGACATGAGAAGAACTCTATTCTGGACATGTACAAGGAGATACTGGAGGATGAAAGAATGTGGCTGAAGCTGCCTACAACAGTCCGAGAAAGCTTCAAGGAGGAGGGTCCACAGAAATCCTCCTTTCATTCAGGAATGAATGAAATTTCTCCCAGCAATGAAGAAATCTCATTGGCTAATAAGGCATAATGCAAAGCTAAGGCCTATGTATACCTGTTTCCTAGCAGGGTTGTCAAGCAGAAAACATTGGCTTAGACAAAAAGCCATCTATCATAATTAGATAGTGTCAGTATTATTCAAAAGCAAAATAAAAATGTTTAGAAATTTCACTTCCAATACGAATGGTAATATTTATTGCTTACTAAATACGAGGCTTTTTCCTACATACATTATAGGTTATAACTCACTGAAGATGCTGCTATTATTACACCCATTTGACAGAGGAGAAAACTGAAGCACAGACATGTGCAGATACTTGCCAAAGATTACACATCTAGAAAGTGAAAAAGCAGAGATTTGATCCAAGACCGTCTGGCTCCAGAGTCTAGGCTCGTATCCATTACACTCTACTGTCTCTACAGCAACAATCTGGAAGTTGAAATACCAAGGCGTTATTTCCAATGCTTTAAAATATTATTTACACTACAAACTAGTCTAGGTGATTTTCTAAAAACAGGCCTTCACAGTTTTGCAGTCATTGCCAAAGCATGTAAAATGTGAGTTTGGGAGATTTACTAAGAATTTGAAAATCATTTTCAGATTCTTTTGTAGAATTCCATGGGAACAGGAAAAGAGACTCCAGGTTCATAATTATAAGTGTTTGGCATTTCACCCATCCACAGTAGGGAGGACACTGAGCTAATCTCTTTTTTATTGACTTCGGTTAGCTGTTTAGTCAATCAATCAATAGTCCATGTTGCAAAAGGCAATTTGGTTGGATTTATGTTAAAAATTAACAGTTGCGAAAATCAGAGGGAAGTTGGGTCCAAATGTTTTCCTCCTTTGAGAGTGACATCGTTCTCCTAGGTGACAGTTTTGAGCTCTCTGCCTCATTTATAGCTGAAGAATGTGGTTTGCCTGTTGTGATATTCAGGTTGTCACATTAAAAATATTATTATTATTATTTAATGACTTCCTAGGTCTTGCTTTATGCTTGCTCAAATCCAAGGTGATGAGCTCACTACTCTGAGCAGCCTTGCTCTGGCCAGCTGCCACCCCTTTGCGGGTGCCTGGGACTCTGCCCCTGAAACACCGGCATCTGGGAATTCTCTGGGGAGGCACTTCTCTTCCTTTCTCTTTCCCTCATTTTCCTCCTTATGTTTCTATCTCTTCCCCTCTGCTCTCTTTCGCATATCCCCCCCAAAAACGCTCCGTTCTGCTTTTGGTTTTAAGAATGGCCTTGATTACAAATGCCTGTTCAGGCAAACCCAGCCTCTCAGAAAGAAAACCCTCCATGGCCTTGGAGGCATCTCAGGTGACACTTTGAGTGGTGCCAGGGACACTCAGAATCTGCTGCAGTTCTCGTCTCTTTATTAGGCCCCAGAGCCAAGGCTTCTAGGAGGAGCCTCACTTGTCAGCTGTCAGTCAGGAGGCAGCCTGTCCCTCCCAGGTGCTGCCCCTGCCACAGGGGGGTGACCAGACTGTAAAAATGAAATAGACTTCAGTGGGATGCCTGAAATTCATTTTCTCCCTTGGATGCTTTCATCTCACTCATTTCACTGTGTTTACAGGCCCACAGGTTTCCTGAGGGCAGCCATGATTTAGATTTACAGTTCCCCAGGCAGTCTGATTCTGAGGAAAAGTTATAACACCTGTAATGTATTACTGTCTCCTAGAGGAGCAAAGCATGTCAGGGGCTGTGGAGGTTGGCTACCCCAGTAACTGCAGACCCTCTCTGCACTGCAGCACTGAAAAAATGCAGGCTGGCTGGACAAGCCTCAGCCTCTCACCACCTCCCTGCTCGCGGACACACAACACTGAAGTTCTTAGAGATGTGGGGTGTGTGTGTTGGGGGGATATGGTAATTTCAATGTGTGGTTCTAACAAAAGTCCAGCAGCCACGCCCCAGACAGTGGACATGACAGAGAGAGTTCGGGTGTAAGGCACAGAAACTAGACGGGGTTTCAAGGGGATTGAAAACACAAGACCGTCTGGCTGGGATGGGGAAAGGGGTTGCTGTCAGCAAACACAGAAGCTCCCTACAAATGCCTACCTCTCTCGTTGATTCATTTCACTTACAGTTTGGTGCATTTTTGCTAAGACAGGGTAGAATCAGCATTAAGCTGAGCCTGGAGGGGTGTCGTCAAATGGGTGCCTGCAGGGCCCCAAGCCGAGTGAGAGGAAGTGATGAGCCCCGCCCTGCGAGGTGCCAGTCTTGGTCATTTTCTGGTAGGAATTCAGCTTCCTTGAGGGTCTGGCTGCTGCCACTCAGCTGCTTACGCTCTTTGTAAGCAAAATCACAACAAAATCACTTTCTGAAACAGAAGGGGCCAATGGGCATTTGAAATGTTGAGCCAGGTTTATGGGACAGCTTGCCTCCAGCACAGGCTCCCAAACGTGGAGATCCAAAGGCTTCATTGTCCTTCCTCACGGTGCACTGTCCTTGTTCTCCAAGATCAAGTCTGAGTTCAATTCACTATTCCTGACATGTCTACGTTGCTCTCGCTTCCCTAAGGGTAGCCGACATACTGAGACACTAATTTGCTTCTGCACCCTCCCGTTCTTGTTTTGCTCTGCTGTCTAAGGTGCCAGAGGGGCTATTGGCTCTCACCGTGAGCTGCGCAGGTCAGTCAGTATGGTCACGAGACGAGTAAAGGTGTGTTTGAATCACTGGACGGAAACCTACACTCCTCTATATAATTAAAGGCAGCCTATTAATAACAAAAATTTGTTTACCATTTAGGAGACCATGTCCTACAAAGCCTGGTGATAATCTCAAAGCCTGGAAAAACATGATGAGCTCTGACATCAATATTCATCCTGCCCCTGCCTGATGCCAATGTGTCAGTGGTTATGTGCCCACCATTATAAATTCAGTAAATAATTTTTTAATTGGTACTGGATTTACTGTTAGACATGATCTGGGATACCGAAGGAAAAACATCAGTGACCCTTTAAATTTTAACCTTTCAGTTAGGGTTAGTTAGTAATTTTTAAAAAGTGGAGCCCTTCGAAGGACCAGCCAAAAGCATCAGGATCTTAAAGGGAAAGTTTACTTTAAGGAGGGCCAAAGAGTAAATGTCAAGGTGAGCAACAGAAAGAGTCCAGCACCCTAGTGGGCTCAGCAAACCCTCTTTCCTTTGCATTCTAGAAATACATTTCCCAGCTTCCCTTGCAGTTAAATGGAGCCACATGATTATCTTCTGGCTAATTTCCAGGTTTGGTCTCATGTCCTACATCTGTGTGCTTTCCCTTTCCACTGGACGCATGCAGAGGAGGACCAGGCCCTAATGGATGTGGAATCACATGACTAAGGAGCCTGGTCCCTGAATGACCCCATGGAACAGAGACCGCACTGTGCCCTTCTCCCCTCATCTACCTGAACACACACCTCCATCCCTCCATCCCATTTTAGCTTCTGACATGGGTGAGAAAAAAACTATCATGGCAAACCATTGAGATTTTGGGGTTTATACGTTTTAGCAATTAGCACTACTTATCCTAATGCATCTCTCTTTTGGGGCTCTGGATTCTAGACCATGAAAATTATGTGAAATATTTTTATTTTCAGTAATTTATTTGCACACCATGACCTTCTAGGGTATTGTTTTTAATGTTGTATTAGAAAAATATCAAAAAAAAAGAAAAATATCATTTTCTTTAAATATGAAATTTTTAAAATTTCTTCTACTCTTAAGCTATATTAGGTCATAAAAATAAAACTATTCAAGTTTACTCAGGTAAGTGGATGAATATTTATTCATTCATTTAAAAAAAATTGTGTATTGCCTGCCTACATTGTGCCAGGCGGTGTTCTAAATGCCAGGGATGGGGCAATGGTGACTATCATCAAGTAGGAGCCTGCTTTCGTGGTGCTTACATTCTAATAGGGGAAGCCAATGATTTGAAAAATAAGTAAGTAAATAAATAATTTTTAAAAGTGGTAAGTGTTGTGAACAAAGTAAAGCAGCTTGATAAATAATAAAGCAATGTGATAAAAAATGCTGGAAATAGGGGTAGGAGCAGCACCCCTCTTCCAATGGGCTGGAAGTGCATTGTGGAATTGATCTGAAGGTCTCTCTGTATGAATTGTGATTTCAAGGTCTTCTTTCTATAAAATGCTCTTAATATCTATGACTAAGTAGAAATTGTGTTTGGAGTCCCTGCAGGATCTTTGTAATCCGAGGGGACTTTCTCTCTTGATGTAAGCGTAGGACATTTGTTTCTTCCGAAGTGGGCCTAGGAAATAGGCAAGTTCTCAGATCATGCCCAGTCAGCCAGTCATAGCTACCCTGAGGAACCTGATCCTGCTCTAGAGAACACAGCAGCTCCTTATGGACTTCCAGACCCAGCTGTGGGGAGAATGGGCACAGCAAGACCAGCTGGGTCCAGGTCCAGCAAGGGAATACTAGTCTATGCTGGACCAGAAATTAAAAATACTTTAAGAGATGGGAACTCTATTATGTACACTTTCAAATTTTCTCAATTTTTAAATTTTAGGAGAATGAAGTGAATGACCAGAGTCTGAAATGTGTTCAAATCTTTGATATCCCATGTATTTAATCAAAAGAGCAACTTTCAAAAGATAACTCTCAGTTAAAATAAAGCACCTTGTTATTAATCTACTTAACCAATATTTTACTCTAACCAAATTCCGAAAAGAAACTTTAGTAGAATACCTTACTGGTTTAGCATTTATCTCATACAAAGGTGATATAAGTCGAAGTTTTTTCTTTTGGTTAGAAACAGTTCAGGAATTTTGTATCTTCAAAACTTCAACATACCTTTCCCATCCCTCCCTGACACCCATCTTTTGTTGCTAGCAAGCCCTTTTTTTCCCCCATCACCAATGCTGTTTTTTTGGTCGAAGAGGTTCACCTTGCCAAAGAAGACAGGCAGGGTGATCAGTTTGTATAAAGACCCCCTAGAAGGACATGCCAATTTGCAAACACTAATATAAAGTAAATGTTCAACAGGAGAAAGTAAGATTAAATTAGACATGCTTTTGCTACCATTTAACTCAGTTTAGAATATTAATAATCTTAAGAAGAGCATCTCCTCTTTGCTTATATGCCATAAATAAATAAATAAAATGTTTTGAAGATACTAGAAGCACTCTTAAGGCAAAATTGCCTTAAGGTATGAATAATAAGAGCTTACATTTATAGTAGGCTTAATATGGGCCAAACATTGTGCCAAACACTTTACATGAATTATTTCCTTTAAAGATGAAGAAATGGAGTCCTGAGAGGTCATATAACTTGCTTAAATTTACATAGCTAGAAAGTGGCAGATCCAGGAATCCAATAATCCAAGACAGCCTGGCTCCAAAGTCCACGTTCTTAAATACCATATTTCTCATAATGAAAGATCAACAAATGTCAAATCATCCTTATGATGAATAGTGCATTCTGATTATATGGGAAAAAATCCATATTTCTAGACCAAAAATCCACTCTACTTTCCTTTTCATAATGAGGGCCTTTGAAATAGGAAATGCGTTATGGCCACTCTATACAGGACTTCTGACACACAGACTGTATAATCAGTTCTGAATCCCCACTGTTGATTTTTCTTCCCCACGGACATGTTGCTTGGGATTTATGTGATTTTTCTGTACCATGTTCTACTGTGACCAAATCCCACTTTACCTGACCCCGTTCTCCCAAGCCTGCATTCTATGATGAGAGCAAACCCAGGGAGAAAGGGATATTCAGAGAGAGAGATGTTAGGCAAGTTCCCTAAAGATTCAGCTTTGATTTTTATTCTTCTTCAAGATGTTACTGCCATGATAGCACTCTGGTATCGCTTGGGACAGCTACAGCAGAATTTCTTGCTGTTCCTATATTAAGAATGTGTTCTCAGAAACAGCTGGTGTGTTACAAATGCAACTGAGTGCCTTAAGAAGTGGGATGATTGGAATCCCACTCCTCAGCACACAGGCTGTCGATGTTTGAGAGTTGGTAAATGAGTTAACAGGAAGGGGTATGATGGGACCTGAGGGTGAGAGTGGGAGCCAGGCTCCATGCGTCTGCTGACTTCGTGAACCTGTGTCTTTCACCTAATCATGACCGTGGAGGACTGTTGTGGGAAGCAGTTAGTTTATATTTGTCAATCAATTCTCAGATCTTTGCAGTGAACCGTTGGCTGAGAAGAATGCTTTATGACAGTCTTCATGGACAAACTTGGATGGCATATGGGTAACTGTGAATCATTCTTCATTTCTTCTGAGATAAAATGGTCAAATTAGTGTGGGAGGGCTTTTTGTTCAGTTAGATATTAGGATAATGTCTTAACCTCAAGGTTGTATTGGCAGTAGAGGCTACACATCTCTTTCTAAAATAATCACAATGAACAATGATTGAATGAGATATAGTTTTCAATTCAATTTTATATACATTGTCCAGTTGATCTTCCAGAAAACAGTTAAGTGGGTAGAACAAGTATTACTGTTATCATGCCCGTTTAAAGATGAAGAAACAGAGACTTAAAGAGGTTAAGTGACTTGCCCAGTCTACCTGCCTAAGAACTGGTGCTACGTTCATTACTTCTGTGCCCTTCCTCTCTTCTGAATCTCTCCTTTTGGTTTACAGGACAGTGTGTTCTTGGTTCTTCATTTACCACTCGATTGTTTTTCCTTATTTTTTTTTTCTGGTGTTGTTGAAGTACTGGCATTCCAGATCTTTGTTTGCCATTTCCCTTCTCCCCCTTTTTTGGTAAGCTATCATTGGAAAAACTCATCCACCCGCTTTAGAAACCAAAGATTAGTTTGCTCTACATTCACTTTAATGTCTTTCTATTGTGTCTTCCTATACAGTAGAAGCTGGAAAGTTAAAGATAACATTTCCCAGACTCCCTTGCAGCTAGGTTTCAGGGTGTAGAATAAGTTTTGCCAATTAGAAAATATGTACGATTTTAACATCTTTATTGAGGTATGACTCACATACCATATAATTCACCCATCTAAAGTGTATAATTCAATGACTTTTAGTACATTCACACAGCCGTGTAACTACCACTACAATCAAGAAATTATGTAAGTTTTAAAAGGAAAAGTGAGGCCAAGGCCATCTATTTGCCACTTTTGATTGTCACTGCTGGCACACACAATCATGGAAGCACTGGGTTTCTCTGCAGCAGCTTTTTAGTAACCAGTTACTGACTTCTTATATGGCAAGAGGCAGTTGCAGCAGCAGCAGTGGTGGCTTCCAAGTTACTTAATTGAGCCTCCTAATTATTATGGCAAGTGTAGCTTTCCTGGCACATTATTTCTACAGCCATTTTCTCGTCATTATTCCTGAAAATCCAACTTAGATCCTGCTCCTCCAGCCTTTCCAATGATTTTATAAACACTTAATTTCCTTTATTAATTCCCTTGCTGAGTAAAGTAGCTAGAGTAATTTGTTTCTTACAAATGAACCCATTTGAGCTCAATATTTATATTTTTAACTTCCAACTTCTTACTAATCTTCTCCCATCTTGAAAGGCATCCCATAGTCAACATACCCCAAAATGAACTCGTTATTCTCATTCATAAACCTTCTCTTCCTCTTGATTTTCTTATCTCAGTGAGTAGCTCTACCCAATAGCATATTTACCAAGCCAATAGACTTGGAATCATCCTTAACTACTTTCCCTCCCAATTTCCCTCTCCTCTTCCATAATCAGTTAATAAGTCACCAAATCCTAGATCTCAGGGTTCTCCATTGTCTCTGTAACTGCTAGACCTTCATTTTCTGTTGCTTGGATTCTTATAAAGAGTAATAGTCCTTATGCCTGACTAGCCCTTCTTCCACTTTCAGATCATCCCACATGGATACCAGAGTGATCTCTCTAAAGCACCAATCTCACCACCACATGTTCTTTGTTAAAGTCATTCAGTAGCTTCTCTTGCCTAAACAGTAAAATGTAAAAGTTAAGCTCCTTAACATAGCATTTAAGGGCTTTCATAGCTTGGCCTCTGTCTAGCTCTTCAGGGTCATTTTCTGCTGTTTTTTATTTTTTCACATTTTATACTTCAGCCATTTTAAACTATACACCATGGCGTTTCACACTCTCTTATTTTAGTATGCAGTTGCTCAACCTATTTTACTGGTGAATTCTTATTTGTTTTTTTAAAAATCCTACTTAAGTGTCATCTCTGTGACTATAAAGACTTTATTGACCAACTTTGCTAAATGCTCCCACCACAACTCAGGGTAATCAATCATTCCCTCCTCTCTTCCATTCAGTGTATTGTATTATTGCCCGTATCTCACGTGTTATATTTGCTTACTTCAATTCTCTCCCACTCGTCTTGTACTGTGTCTCACTACCTGTGTGCCGTAGGCACCTAGCACAAATCCTGGTACAGAGCAGAAGCTCAGGACATACTTGAATAATTTCACTGAAATGGAACCCAGCCCCAGATCCAGAAATCTTCCACTAAATGTTTAAGATAAAGGAGGATAAATCACATATTGAAATCAGTATTGGCTCCAGCCTGCCTGGGAGAGGAGACAGCATGGTACAATCAAGAAAGCACTCTTCTTTAGCAACTCCACTTCCACGTGTATTCACTTCTGAGTCCAAAAGAATTGACAGCAGCAACTCAAACAAATATTGTGCACTGATTTTCATAGCAACATTATTCACATTAGCCAAAATGTGAAAACAACCCAAATGACCATTGGCAGATGAATAGATAAATAAAATGTGTTATATGCATACAATGGGATATCATTCAGAGTCCGAAAGGAATGGACTTCTGATACATGCTACAACGTGGATGAATCCTGAAGACATTATAAGTGAAATAAGCCAGACACAAAAGAGCAAATATTGTATGATTCCATTTACATGACATACCTAGAATAGTAAAAATTCATAGAGAAAGGAAGTAGAATAGTGGTTATCAGGGGCTAGGGAGAAAGAGGAATGGATACAGGGCTTCAGTTTGGGATAATAAAAAGTTCTGGGCTGGGTGCGGTGGCTCACGCCTATAATCCTAGCACTCTGGGAGGCCGAGACGGGTGGATCGCTCAAGGTCAGGAATTTGAGACCAGCCTGAGCAAGAGCGAGACCCCATCTCTACTAAAAAAAAAGGTAGAAAGAAATTATCTGGACAACTAAAAAATATATATAGAGAGAGAGAAAAATTAGCCGGGCATGGTGGCGCATGCCTGTAGTCCCAGCTACTTGGGAGGTTGAGGCAGGAGGACCGCTTGAGCCCAGGAGTTTGAGGTTGCTGTGAGCTAGACTGATGCCACGGCACTCTAGCCAGGCAACAGAGCCAGACTCTGTCTTAAAAAAAAAAAAAAAAGTTCTGGAGAAGAATAGTGGTGATGGTTGCACAACAATGTAAATGTACTTAATGCTGCTGAATGGTACACTTAAAATGGTTAAAATTATAAATTTTACACTATGTGTATTTTACAACAATTGCTGTTGTCCGAATGTTTGTTTCCCCCCAAAATTTATATATTGAAACCTAGTCACCAATGTGAAGGTATTTAGAGGTGGGGCTTTTTGAGGTGATTAGGACATGAGAGCAAAGCCCTCATGAATGGGATTAGTGTCCTTATAAAAAAGACCCCAGAGAGCTGCTTTTCCCCTTTCACCACATGAGGACAGAACTAGAAGGTGCCATCTATGAACCAGAAAGCGGGCTCTCACCAGACACCGAATCTGCCAGCGCCTTGGTCCTGGACTTCCCAGCCTCTGTGAGAAATAAATTTATGCTGTTTATAAGCCCCCTGATCTATGGTATGTTGTTATAGCAGCCTGAACAAATTAAGATGATGACTACAACAACAACAACAAAAACAACAGCACTCTTGTAATCAGGATATGTGAGTCTTAGTCTCAGATCTTCTGTCAAGTAGCTATGTAAGATTAAACGTGGTACTCTATTTTCCTGGGACTCAGTTTTCTTGTGTATGTAGTGAAAAGTCTGGAGTAAATGCTTGACAGTTCCTTCTAGCAATAAAATTATTTTGCCACCTGCTGAAGGATCCAGTTCTATTTGGTTGCATGTCCAAGTCACGTGACATGCTGCAGATGATCCACCACATCACAGCCCTGAGGAACCTTTACAGCTTTTCTCCTACAGGCTCCCAAA
This sequence comes from Propithecus coquereli, assembly GCF_000956105.1. NCBI lineage: Eukaryota > Metazoa > Chordata > Mammalia > Primates > Indriidae > Propithecus > Propithecus coquereli. Next base: position 133,685 of record NW_012149764.1, read on the forward strand.
GTCCAGCTGAATTTCAGCAGAATGGTCCTAGCAATGGTTGACCAGAATGTGTTACTTATTTGTGGCCATAGCAGATCATAAATGGAACAGAGTATGTACCCAGAATTCAATTCACCATTCATCTATCCATTCATTCGTTCAGCATTTATTATGTGCCTGCCATGTGTCAGGGATTCTACTAAGTGCCAGAAATATAGATATCAATAAGATGTGTGGTTCGGAGCATTTATGGTATGGTAGGAAACACAGGCATGTTAACAAATACATAAAATAAAATAATTTTTCATTTAAAAATGAAAGTAGAGATATGTACAAAAAACTATGGGCTTTGTAGGGTCACTTATTGCCTGTGAGAAGTAAAATGTCACAAAGAAGGTTAATTTTGAGCTAGTCTTGAAGAATGAATTCATAAGTAACAGAATTCCTGATTTTCTCCTTTCCGGATCTACTCTCTGTGTTCATGTTGCCCCAACATGGCAGCTGGGGTATAAGAAGAATTTAGAAAAGGTTGTTGTATCTATGGCAGGATGGCTGCTATAAATAGCATTTTTTCTTAAACCTGATCTCTCCTGATACATTCTCATAAATATACCCTCTCTTAATATCTTTTAAAGATCCCCTTAGGCGAAGATAAAATATTACCCACAATCTGCTATTCTCTTAATAGCTTTGCCAATGTTTGCAGTTCCAATGTCAATAGTCATTATATAGCTTGGCTTTCAATGTGGGATTAAACCTCTTTTATTCTTGCAGTAATCAGAAAAGTAATTGGATAGTTAGTGGGCTCTTTGGAATTCCATTGAAAAAGAATGAGGTTCTGCCAGATCTTGTCATGGAAGAAGAAAACAGACACAAAAGGTGAAGAGAAAGCTCCTGAAAGGGAAGTGCTGATGGGTTACACCAGTCATAAAACAGACACGCAGCAGCCAAGGGTCACCAGCTTGGAAGATGTGCCAAAGTTGGCCAGCAGGTTCCAACACACAGGAGGTAGAAGGGAACTAATTAATTAAAGAATGTCAAACACATTGTCAGGGTGCAGACAGCCGAAAATAAAATGGACTTCACATGGTTTGACCAGTAGGGAAAGAGTAAGACTGAACTCCTAAGATATTTCTTCAGAAAAAGATAAGTTTCAAACATTTTGATTCTATCATGTTGAAAAGACAAATTGCTCTTCCAAATTCTGCCAGAAATAAAGGAACTAAAAGCTTTCTAAAAGGAAATAAAAACTAACATTTATTGAGCACATACTATGTGCCAAACACTGAGAGAAGCCTTTTGGGCGAACAAGTTGACACTTATTTGCAGGGGACACCATTTACGTTGTAGTATATGTGGAGTCGTGCAGTATTTCAGTGCTGGTGCCATTTTGTGTTACCTTGTTAATCCTTGTGAAAGCTCAGTGAAGGAGATCTTATTTTTACAGATGAGGAAACAAACCTGGGTCTTAACTCTGCTTCCCCAGTGTACTAGCTATGTTATCATTGAATGTTACTTAACCTTGCTGGACTTGGAAGTCCTTCCCTATCCCACTGTCCCATATGGATGCCAGATGGCAGCCATTGCAGTAAATGGCTTCCATGGAAACAACAGCTAAGGAAATTGTCTCAGTCCATTTTGTGTCTATGGCAGATACCACAGATGGGATAATTTATAAAGCACAGAGATTTATTTCTTACAGTTCTGGAGGCTGGGAAGTCCAAAGTCAAGGGGCCATATCTGGTGGGGGCCTTTTTGCTTTATCATCTCATGGCAGAGGGCACAATGGCAAGGGAGCACATGTGCACGAGAAAGGAAGACTGATGAACTTATCCTTTTATCAGGAACCCATTTTTGTGATACCTTGCCCACTCACATGGTAATAGCATTAATCTATTCATGAGGGCAGAGCCCTCATGGCTTAATCACCTTTTAAAGGTCCCACTTCTCAACACCTGTTGCACTGGGGATTAAGTTTCCAACACATATACTTTAGGGAACACATTTAAACCATAACATTCTGCTCCTGACCCCCAAAAGTCATGTCCTTCTCATATATGCAAAATACATTCATTCTATCTCAATATCCCCAAAGTCTTACACTCACTCTAGCACCAACTCCAAAGGCCATAGTTTGGAATCCCATCTAAATTATTAATAGATAGAGGTGAGACGCAAGACATGATTCATCCAGAGGCAGTTCTGACTGTGAACCTATGAAATCCAAACAAGTTATATACTTTGAAAATACAATGGTGGGATAGGTGTAGGATGGACATTCTCATCCAAAAGAAACAAATAGGCAAGGAGAAAGGGTAACTGGTCCCAAGTAAGTCCAAAACCCAACAGGGAAAACAACGTGAAGTCTTAAAGATAGAAACTAATTTTCTTTGACTCCTTGTCCTGCATCCTGGGCACACTGGAGTGGGGTTGGGCCCCCAGAGCCTCAGACAGCCCTGCCTCTACCCAGCAGCTCTCACAAATTGGAGTCTTGTGCTCGCAGCTTTTCCAGGCTGGGGTTACATGCTGGTGGCCCTATAGTTCTGGTGTCTCAAGAGTTGCCCCATTGCTGTGGCTCCACTGGGCATTGTCCTAGTGAGGATTCTCCTCAGTGGCCCTGCTCCTACAGCTCCACTCCACTAGGCATTGCCCTAGTGGGGGCTTTCTGTGGTGGCTCTGCCTCCCTTACACGTCTCTGCCTAGGCCCCTAGGCTGTCCATGACGTCCTTTGAAATTTAGAGGGAGGAAGCCATGTCCCCGCAGGTCTTACATTCTGTGTTCCTCAGTATTAGCACTATGTGGATGCCACCAGGGATTATGACTTGTCCCTTCTGTGGAGCAGTGGGTTGAGCCCCAACCCGGCCTACTTGAGCCATGGCTGGGGTGGCTGAGGGGTGCTCTGCCAGAATGTGGGGAGCAGAGTCCCAAGGCAGCACAGGGCAGCAAATGCTGAGTTGCTGTAAGAACCTCTCTGGAAACTTTGCCTTCAGGGTCCTAGCTTATGTTGAAGATCTCTGAAATGCCTTTGGGGTCATTCTCTCATTTTCTTGATGAATAGCACCTGGCTATCTTCTGGCGGTACTAAGCTCTTTAACAAACAGTCTCTTGGCCAAACCCTTAGTTTACTCTCCTAAAGCTGCCTTTTCACTGTATACATGGCCAGGCCATGAATTTTCCAAATTTTTACATTCTGTTTGTCTTCTAATTATAAATTTCATCTTTAAGTCATTTCTACCCTCTAACATTTTGCTGTGTATAGTTAAAAGTACCAATGCTTCTCCTTCAATATTTTGCTTAAACATTTCTTCCATCATATATCCTAGTTCATCACACTTAAAATTTGCCTTCCATAATGCCCTCAGGCATGTACACAATTCAGCCAAGTTCTTTGCTGCTTTATAACAAAGATGTCTTTTATTCCAGTTTCCAATACCTTATTCCTCAGTTCCATCTGAGACCTCATCAGAATGGTCTTTACTGTTTATATTTCTACCAACATTTTGAACATGACCACTTAAGTAGTCTCTAAGAAGTTACAGACTTTCCCTACATTTCTTGTCTTCTTCTGAGAACTCAGCAAAATTGCTCTTAACACCCCATTCATGGCAATCTATGTTTTTAATTGTCTGCTCCTACAAACTCATTGAGCCTCTACCTGTTACCCAGTTCCAAAGCCACTTCCACATTTTCAGGTATTTATTATAGTAGCAGCCCTACTTCTCAGTGCCAGTTTTCTGTGTTTGTCTATTTTGTGTTGCTATAACAGAATAGCACAGACTGGGTAATTTATAAAGAGCAGAGATTTATTTCTTACAGTTTTAGAGGCTGGGAAGTCCAAGCTTGAGGGGCCTGAATCTGGTGAGAGTCTTCTTGATGCATCATCCTATTGCAGAAGGCAAAAAGACAAGAGAGCACAGGCATGCAAGAGAATATGGGGTGGAACTTACCCTTTTATTGGGAACCCACTCCCATGATAATGAACCAACTCCTGCGATAATGGCATTAACCCATTCATAAAGAAAGAGCCCTCCTGACCAAATCACCTCTTAAAGATCCCACCTCTCAACACTGTTGCATGAAGATTAAGTTTCCAACACATGAACTTTGGGGAACACATTCAAACCACGGCAGAACTAGTCCTAATGCCTCCAGCCAGGCTCTGCTGGCCTAACCAAAATGCTGACATGAGAGTTTTCCTCAACCCTTCTTTTTTTCTCCTAAAAAGTTTTCTCCTCAAGGCATTAGCCCTCTCAAGCCTTCTCCATTCAAAAACCTAGTCTCAAATCCGGCCTTCATGTCAGGGCATGAAATTCCCAAGAATGTTTTCTGGTGTCAACTCTCTCGAGAACATCTGTATTTTAACAGGGAACTAATCATTGACCTAGAGTCCCTGGTCAGCCATTGGCATCTGTTTGGAAACCTTAGAATCTTACCTGAAAGAATTTTCCTGCCAGTTTTTTTTTTTTTTTAAGCCCACTATTGGCATGGTGTCTTCATTTGTGGCTGCTTCTAGAATAAGGCTCTTATATTGTCACCAGGGAAGAGTGCTATAGTGTGTCTGTTGCATCCATAGGCAGGTTTCTGACTCTATTTGCGGATTGTCCTCTTCCGTATCTTTACGTTTGATGCTCTCTTTTGGCCTAAGTGTAAGATTAAAAACACTGCTCACAAGAGGAAAAGATGAAAAAAGGAAGAGCAGAGACCTTCATGCCCACCCAAATGAGACTACTCTTGCAGTCCCTTGTTGTGCTTGTTTCTCTGGTTTGTTGAATTTCCATCAGAAATGAGAGAAACCATTATTAGGCTAGGCTCTCTTTCCTAATCTAGTCAAACCCAGCCATTTCTCTTTATATGCAGCCTACTGCCAACTGGTCTTACAATTGCAGAAATGAAAATAAATAAATGAAACAGTTGCCCCTTACAAGAATGTTGGAAATCCCTGCTTTCAACCAAAATAAGAAAAATACAGAAGATAGATGTTTAGGCTTCAAGAAGTTGTTAAAGGGGGGAGGAGAAGGGGAGTTGGTGCTTCATGGTATTTCTTCGTGCTTTAAAATCACACTAGCAAACAATCAACTACTCCGTTTAACTGGAGGCTATTCTTGCTTAGATTGCAATAATAATTTCTCCTTTAAACAGCAGGTACCATTGACATTTAAATTATTGTAGGACCACCAGGTTTGTGCCCGTTGCATGATAACAGGCCAGTACACGAAAACAGCAGGAGTTCTAGCAGAGAAAGAGTTTAATGATATAATGGCAGCCAAGTGAGGAGGTGGGAGGGAACCTCAAATCTGCCTCCCTGAGGAGTTTTGGACTGGCTATTTTAAGGGAATTTTGGTGAGTAAGGGGCTGAGGAGCTGGGGGTTGCTGACTAGTCAGGAAGTGAGGGGTGAAGTCACAGGACAGAGAGGTGAAGAAACCACATTCCTGTGCTGAGTTGGTTCCTCGGAAAGGGTCTTCAGACTGGTTGCATCAGTGGCCCTGTTGGAATGCAGGATCTGGAAAATATCTCAAATGGAAAACTTGAGCTTTCTTAATGTTAAAGATGTTATCTATAGAAGCTAGGATTTTGTGACGGGGGCTATGTGACTTTTAAGCAGGAAGCAGCTATAAGGAAGTGGGCTATAGGGCAATCTGGTTAATGCTTAGTTATGCTTCTACTAAAAACCTAGAAATTCAGTTGTATTAATTTTATGAGGACAGTTTCAAAGTAATCCTTATAGGGATGATTCATGCCTTCCCTCGGGTTGCTGTTTATTATATTCTTCAGGGAGCTTGGGAAAAGATGTTTTCATTTTGTTTCATTCTCTTGAAAGTTTTGAAAGAACTGGAAAGAGACAGACAGAGATAATATCCACTGAGCACCAGTTATGTACTTGGTTCTTTGTATAAATGACTTCAGTGAATTCCTCATAATAATACTCTGATGTAAATCTTTTTATTGCCATCATACAGTTGGGTATACTAAGTCCCACACATTTTGCTGAACTTACTCAAGCCACTCACTGTAAATGGCACAGCTGTGAAATGAGCCACCCTCTTATACCCACTTCCTGTACCGTTGCCCCTGACACTGTCAGTCCCAGTCCTAGACTTTCCCGGTTATCTACCTAATGTGAGAAAACTGGAAGGAACTTATGTTCTACAGCAGTCACCTTGGGTAACATATTTATTGCTTCTGACTCTGGAAATCATTGTTGATCCTAATTGTTGATCCCAAGCTACAAAACTGCTCAGGTCAGAGGAAAATACCAGAAAAGCTATGAATCAGCAACATGAAGTCACAGAGCTGGGAGGGACTTGATGATCATTTTGGTTTTTTCCCACTTTGGAGATAAGGGCCCCTGAGGCCCAGAGAGAGACTGATGTGTACAGGGTCACACAAGGAGTTCAGCTCAGTTTAGAATCCAGGTCTTCTAAGGCTGGTGCTTCAAGGCACACCCCTACGACCACACCCAGAGTTTCCTCTTCCACACAGCTCCAGTTTCCCATCTCCGAGCCTCAGGTGAGGTATGGATGTAGTTTTTGACGGCATGCTGAGAAAAAATAATTCCAAACACTGCACTACTTCAGCATATCATGTCATTCAGTTAAGGATCCTAGACATTCATGGGGCAATCAGCCTCAATGACAAGATACATCCAGTGCTGAGATCAGAGTCGGCAGTTCAAGTCCTAGCATACGGCCCTTTACTTGTTTTGATTTATCTGTTGTCTAAAAGATGATCCAGAAGTTGGGCGCTACTTCTAAATCACCAGGTTTTTCATTGTAAGTGACAACCTTTGCATTTTATTAGTGTGGTCTACTTTTTAATAAGCCTTTACAGGACCAATATATCATAAAAACATCATTAAAACCTTCCTCTCTACTGGTTATAAATTGCCTTGATGGTGCTGTGACTACATCTCCCAGAGCACCTTTGACAGAATGAGCCTTAGGATCCAGGCATGTCATTGTCACAGCAGAAGGATGACATTGCAGCCCAGCCTGACTCTCCTCTGTGAGGAAAACACATATGGGGGTATAAGAAAAAAAGAGAGGCAACTGTCTTGGGTGCCACTGGTGGATCTGTCACTGAAGAGCTAGCAGTTAGACTTTGGAAACCCACTGAACTTCTCTGGGCCTCTTTTTTATCTGTGAAATGAAATCTGCCTTGTCTAGCTAGCTCACAAGGTTACCATGAAGAGCAAATGAGACAACGTATGTGAAAGCATTTTGAGAGCAGGTTAGCTCTTCAGAAAGCAGACTAAGACAGATTTTAGAGTGCAAGATGTTTATTGGAGAGTGCCCTTGGGATCACATGTCTGGAAGAGAAGGAAACGATGTTGAACAGAGGGAGAAATGTGGTAATTATGCAGGCCCAGTGACAACCTCAGCCACCCCCATGATAAGATCTAGAGCAACATCTAGAGCTAACGTGGCCTTCAGCATTGTCTCAACTTTTGCTGAAATGGCCAAGCCTTTACAGCTGGCATCAATTAGTCAACTGATGTCATTTGCCTCAGGAAGGGGTGTGAGCTCAAGCTAAGCGGCTCTCTGTAGCTGAGGCATGATAGGCGAAGGCTGGGTGCTGATTGAATTCCTAACAACTGGGGCAAAATTCTTTCCTTGGAAAGAGAACTTGGTAGTGCATCATAATGTCTACCATGGTCTACCCCTTGCACTGTCTAAATTCACATCTTCCTATACGTTGAGGGAGCAGCTCTTCCAGGATTCTAAGGATCCTCTTTTTCTTGGGGGAAACTTGAAAAGGAATGAGAAAAGGACAAACTATAGTCCCTGCTGCTGCAACTGGTCTTAGGCACACAATAGATACTTTTGCTCACCCTTCTCCACTGTCAGTTTTGGGTTCTTCTCATCTCTGCTAGCACCTCTGCTTGTCTCAGTTGCTGACCTAGTATGGTGACCCAGACCCTCAAGCTTGATGGGTTTGAACACCTGGTCCCAGTGCCCTTCTCAGGCCAGGCTTGCTTTACCTGCCCATTTCCTTACATCATTAGGCAAGCAAATACCAAGAAGCACCCAAATGGATCTCCTGGGCACCAAACACAGTCTTGCCTGTCCCTGTTGTGTAAAAGCAGCCCTCTACTAAGGGTTGGTCCCTAGACACAAAAGTCCCGAAATGAGCAGATGGAAGCTATAGCTTAGTCTATGTACTTATTGTACTTTAGCTGTGTTCGCTGGCTGAAGTGCTCCCTTTTGGGTGACCAGGACAGCTAAACCCACATAGCCCAATGTTGTGAGGATGGAAAACATAAATTTCCTAAGTGGGTCATTCAGAGTGATGGAAACTGGATCACCAGACCACTTCCACCCTTTGATTCACATGTCCGTGTAGTCTAACTATTGGAGACAGAGCCCCATGTACAGATCTTTGGTTCAAGGTATCTACTGTGTCCCGAAGGTTGGCACAGCGTCCTTATAAAGTACCACTTCTCAGTTGGTGCTTCAGCTGTATCTTCTGCAAGCTGTTTCAGTACTCTGTTAGGCCAGCTGTGTCTGAATGGTGAGATATGTTGCATGACCAGTGAATTTCATGGTCTACATTCTGTCACTGTCTTTGCTGTATAGGGTCCCATGGTCTGATTCTCAGATATATAGGACCCCATGCTGGTGGGTCAGACACTCTGTAAGCCCCTGGATAGTGCTTCTTATGGAGTCCCCAGGGGCAAGAAAGGCACACTCATACCTGACAGATGTGTTTATTTTTGTCAGAATGAATCTCTGCCATTTCCTAGAGTGAAGGGGTCTAATGCAGTCAGCTTGCCACCAAGTGGTGTATTAATGTCTTCAAGGAATGAAACTGTATAAAGGACTTAGCGTTGATCTCAATTTTTGGTGGATTGACATTCAATGGCAATAGTTTCTAGGTTACTTTTGTAAATGGAAAGCCATACTCTTGGAATACAAACAATCTCCATCCCTGCTATTATTGACACTTTGCTCAACTGCCCATTATACCAAAACCAGGGTGACCAAAAACAGAGGGTGGCTGACATGAACTGGCCAAGCCATTTTGTCTTCTTGGTTGTTTACTGTCTCTATTGCTGTAGAAACTCTCTGATTGGCATTAATGTACAATATAAAGATTTTCACACTCTGAATCTACTCCCAGGCACATGTGCATGCCACCCCCTGTTCTTCTAATCTTTCCCTTCCAAATCCATCACCAGCCACCCAAGTTATTAACTATTATACTTTCTGTGCGTCTATATATTCAGACTTCAGGCCACTTCTTTTCCAACATTCTTCTTCTTCCTCCACTATCCATTTCACATTCCCTTCCCCTCAGCTAGCTCCCCTGCTGCTCTTGCTTGCTTACCTGCTATGCTGACCTAAATCCTCAAGCAGGAAGTGTCTTAGCACCTGATCTTGGAGCCCTTCTCAGGGCAGAGAAGAGTAGATGATCAGGTGCATTTCCAAAAGCTTCGCCTTCAGGAATATTTTCTCTCACAACTTTTTTCCAAGGCCAACCAAGTGAAGGTGTAGTAAAGCCATCCACTTTCATGTTTGACACATGGAATGAGCCAACCCATTTATCTGTATTACATAAGTCCTTTTCTCCTCAGTCAGCTGCTCATAAGGGACCTCTCCTACCTGCCCCATACAGCTGTGGCTGTGATCTGACAGGGTGATGCTAGTGCAATGGTGGTGGATGATATTGAAGTCTGGGCTCTGTGTAGCTGACTTACATCTTCCCTTGTTTCTGCTTGTGCTTTACTCCAGATGTCACTCCTGTCTTACTGTGTGTTGTTGCTGGGCCTGCCTGACTTTGTGACTTGTTGGACCTGACAGAACCCAGTTCATGGTAGGTCATTCTGGATGCATAGTCATTTAATGTTCTGTGTTCAAATGCCCTGTATTTGTCAGGGATCAAAGCATGCCAGAAGTCATTTTTCAAAAAGTAGATAATTCCCTAATGCAAATAGCGTGGCCTCATTCCAGAAGCTTAGGCATCTGTATTGCTATTTTCCCCTTTGGCCTTACCATAAATTCCATAAGGCATCTTTTCCCACCACTGGTACCTTTAATACAGTAAGGTCTTCAGGTTGCTTGCACTGCATCATGGACTTGCTTCTTAAGATCCCTTTCTGCTTTGGGCTACCTAAAAACAAGCCACCTTCTTTAGATGGACTGAAGCGATATTCCCAGGTGTGGATTATGCTGCCTTCAGAACATGAAGAGTTCTAACAGATGCTGTTCTTCCTTCTTTGTAGTAGAGAAAGCGTGATGAAATAATTTGGCTTTTACTTTTGATGGGATGTCTCAGCATGCCCACAACCACTGGACCTTTCACAACTTTACTAACATAGTAAAATTGATCTTTGTAGGATGTATCTAAATATTGGAGCACATGTGTCTTACTAAGGCCTCCAAAGTGTTAGCCTCTTCTTGTTCAATTAGCCCAATAAAAATAACGTTACCAAAGTTGTGGATTAATGCAATATTCTGCGGGATGTCCAGATGGTTCAGATCTTTTCAAACTATAATATGATAGATGATGGGAAGAATTAACATAACTTTGCAACAAAACTGTAAGTGTACGTTAGTGTTCATTTCATGTGAATTCAAACTGTTACTGGTATTCTATTTAATATAGAAAGAAGAGAATGCATTTGTAAAATCATTTCCATATATCATGTACCTAAGGTCATGTTAATTTGCAGAGATATCATATTCGGCACAGCAGCTGCAATTGGAGATACTATTTAGTTGTGTTTGTGGAAGCCTCTTGCCAGCTTCTAGGATGCATCTGGATTTTTCAGGGGCTACACTGGTAAATTAAATGAGGATATGATGGGTACCACCATTCCTGCATCTTTTAGATCTTAAGGACAGTGCTAATTTTTGCCATCCCCCTAGTATAGAACATTATTTTTATTTATTATCTTCTCAAGGGGAGTGGATAGGGGAGAAGTTTCAAAGATTTATATTTGGCCTTTCTGTTAAGGTAAGGGCTCATGAGCCAAAGGACCCACTGTGGAAGCTATGTTGACCACAAGCTATGTCTGTCCCAATTATACATTTGCAGAGTGGGAAAAAGACTAAACATATGGGTTTGAGGACCTAATGGAACCTCTGTGAGCTGAACTTTTAGCAGGATTCAATTTATTAACTTGCCCCTCTAACAGAGGGGACATGTTGATACTTCAGGTCTCCAGCCACTTTGACTGCTATGATCCGAATATTTGTTTCCCTCCAAAATTCCTCTGTTGAAACCTAACCCCCAAAGTGATGATATTAAGAGGTGGGGTTTTGGGGGGGTGATTAGGTCATGAGGGCAGAGTCCTCATGAATGGGATTAGTGCCCTTATAAAGGAAGTCTGATGGAGCTTTTTTACTCCTTGCACCATGTGAGGACACAGCAAGAAGGTGCCAGCTATGAGGAACAGGCCCACATCAGACACCAAACCTGCAGATGCTCTGACCTTGGACTTCCCAGTCTCCAGAATTGTGAACAATACATTTCTGTTGTTTATAAATTGTCCAGTCTAAGGTATTTTTTATAGTCACCTAATGTACTAAGACATCAAACCTATATCAAACAATTCTAAAAATGTTTGGATTTCTCCCTGCCCCAGTGCTCAGTTACCTGGGTAAATGGCTAAGGTTTTTCTGGAAAATACTGGAGAATCATTACTATGTATGCTTATTATCATGTAGTAGAATCCTTCTTCTTGTGGAATTAATCAATGGATTTTAAACTCAAAAACTGAATCAGATCTAGAAACTGGGCAAGGGATTGTGACATTTTATTGAGGTAACTGCACTCAGACTTCTGATTATCTATCCCTGATTTCCTCTGATGGTGGAAGTTGAATAGTGTCTCCATTGGCTGCCTGACTATTTTGCCTGTAGAGATGCTGTATTCTTTATACCATCTCAATAACTCTCTGTAGGTCAGTCCCCCTTGGTTACCACTCTGACCTTCCTCCTCATTACAATGACACATCCATTTGTCTTCCAACTGCAAGCACTGCCACCTGACTTCTATTGTTTGGAGTCCATCTCCTTTGCTTCACTGAGCCTAGTTCTGTAATGACTTCACCTACCAACATCTCAAGTCTGTAGACACGGGCACCCCTGAGCTGTTTAGTGGTGCTCATGCCCCTCTTGCAGGGCCATTTCTATGGCCCTACCAACTAGTGTGTCCTGGGTTTCCTGTGGTGCATAATCATCTGGTGGGTTGTCTGGCTTTACATAATATACCCACTCCAGCTTGCCCATTTCCCTCTGCCTTTCATTCCCTTCCCCCACCAACCACATGAGAATTCGATATTTGAACCTCACTCAGAGTGAGCCAGCACTTCTTCTGAGTTTCTAGAGTCTTCCTAGCAGCAAATTCACACTATCCCCTGCGGTTCTTGCCAGGGTGTTAAATCCTGTTTCTCAGGAGAGCACTCCCAAATCTTCAAACTCTCCCTAATTCAATTTAATGTTCATGTCCTTTTGATCAAATACCTACCTTAAAATCCAATTTCAGATTCTTTTTTGGCTCCTGCCTTAAGTGGCTTCTAGGTTTTAAAACTCCTTTGGAGTATGGTCCTTTTCCTCCCTTATCAGGTCCAGGGTGTACCCAGTTGGGTTTTGCTGTGATTAACCCCAGGGGCCTGGAGAGGAGGCAGGCCCTGGAAGGAGGAACATGTTATCTTGCATGAAAAAGGCCTCTTCATGGTCTTTAAACAAGGAGGTGGTGCTAGATGTTAATAGAGAGTGCTAGACCACAGCTGTAGACTCAGGGAATTTAGGGGAACCTAAGTATTCAAGATTTGCAGAGCCACCAATGCAGATATTTCCATCCCATATGTCAGGGTCCCAGGGTTTCTCAACCAGGGTCCTGATCATGAAATAGCAGACCAGCCTTGGCTCCGAATTTAACCTTCTTTGGAGGTCGGCTGCTCTTATATAATTAAGTTCTGAGCCTGGTCCTAAGCTTTCTCTGCCCTTTCATTGCAGAAGAGAGTGTCTTCATGTGTCAGCAAGGTGGCCCTCTCACTTTCACTTTTGGCTCTCCATTGCCTGTTAATTGCTCTCAGCCTTTCATTCTTTTTCCAGAACGTTATCCAAGCTGAGTTTAGTATTAATCATTGAAATCTATTGTCACTATAGTTACTTTCCCCTCACAGTTTTCAAAAGCCTGGTACATTGCACCAGTCCCTGAACTCCCTTCTACCTGTATAACATCCTCATTCATCTCCAAGTGAATTATTTCTATTTGCTAGACACTGTGCAACCTGCTTTACATGTTGCCTATTTCAGTTTTCACATCAACAACGTGAAGTTTGGAAGTGGGATCTTCCAAGTTCTAGGTTAAACCGAGGCTCTTTATTTTTATTTTAGACACAAAGAGGCAGGAAGACCCACAAGTACTGTCGTGCCATTGCTGACACACGGACTCTGAAGTCAGTTCTTTGCTTCATTTCTTGGAAAAATGTAGTTATGTCTGCAGAGCATAAATCTGTAAAAATACAAAATTAATACATCATATCCATCTTCAAAGTATCCACATTTGGGAATTGGGAAACTACAGCAAGTATTTTTCCTGCAACAAATCAGAGACTAAGCCAGACACTGAAGCCCCAGAATGCACCTGTGTTCGACAGTCCTATCTGGGGAGTAACCCTGCGTGATCTACTGCGCTGGCTCTTTCAGAGAGAAGCCCCAGAAGGGAGGAGAAGAATGTCTGTGGGTTTGTCTGGGGAAAAATAAAAGAAATAATTGTTCTAAAAAAAGGAGAAATTGGTATTTCACGGGCAGCCCAAGTTGCACAGGAACACTTTAAACTTCTGTGGCTGATATATCCTTCATCTGAAAATCACCAACTTGTTTAAAAATCCCTCATCTGGGGGTTTGGCTGCCTGCAATTACGCAACCTGAAACTGAGTGTGTCTAGATTCCCATGTGTCTGCAGCAGGGGGCCCCAGGGTACTCTGGTGGGCTGAAGCCTGAATTCTTGTCACCAGCATATTTATGGGAAGCAGCTAAACAAGAAATCCATTTTGGACATGAGTTATCAGCCATTAAGAAGAAGGAGCCATGTTGAAATGAGGTCATGATTTCAGTGGGCCCTGGGGTTTATGGTAAAGGGAGCATTTCTGCCCCAGACATGGCACTTGACCACACTGTACATTGTCCCCAATCCTGGCTCTCTTAAGATAGAGATAACATGACATTATCTGAGAACAATACAAGTGGTCATGGTGCACAGAGCTTTCATGTGTGTGTGTCCACGAGTAATGAATCTAACACCTGCCCTCCAAACTGAGTTTGGTTTAATGTTTTTCTGTATGCACCTATAGTATTTAAATTCTCTCTCTTTTTATTTAACTGTGAAATTATACTCTTTCGTTGGTAAGCATTTTGGCATGTTCCAGGGATAAACGGCATTGTGGAAATAAAGCTGAGTTATGTTGTAGTTAGAATATTAAAGCAGCTTGGAGAGCGGCTCAGCTGCACCTGGCATGGTGGGTGGCAGTGTGCACTGGGAGTCAAGGACCTGAGGGCTTGTCCTCATGCTACCACTGTACCAACGTGTGCCTTTAGCCAAGTCATTTGTCTTTCCTGGGTTCCTATTTCTTTACTAACAAAATGAACAGAATTGCAGGTGATCTACAAGATCTCTTTATACTTCAGGAGATTCTGATCACCATCATTTTGCAGAAATCTTTTATCCACCTGCAAATATTTGCCTACCATTATGTGCCATATACTGTGCTAGATCTTGGGAATTCAGGAATAAATCATCTATGGACCTGCTCCCATAAAAATTCTCAGTCTAATTCAGGAGGATCAGCAGTGGGGAGAGTGATGTAAACAGGTATGAAAAGGACTGCAGCACAATAGCTGTCAAGGATATGGAACACTGAGGACAGAGTGGTTAATGCCGTGTGGTGGAGGGGGCGGATCATGCCATGATTTGCCAGACAAAATAACATTTGTCTGGATGATAGGCAGGGAGTTCACCAGTTAAGAAGAGTGGGGTGGGAAAAGATCATTCCAGGCTAGAGAAACCCTAGGTGCAAAGGGGCATAAGCAAGGCATAGAATGGCATGTTTACAAGACAGCACAGAAACCAAAGGGGGAATGCTGGGCCGAGATGCTGGCAAAAGATACACTGGGGTTACATCATGCCCGGCCAGATAGAAAATAGGGAAATAAGTTCAGTTATTGCCATGTAATACATGCAATACAGATTTAGAAGAGGGAACATTTACAGAAATTGTTGGAAAATAGAAATTGATGTAATGGTTGAGGGAAAAAGATAAAATAATGATGCTTCCTGATCTCCAGGCTAGTAATCAGGAAAATAGTAAAGAATACTTTGCCCTGTAAGTGACAGAAAGTCCAACTAAATGTGATTTAAGCCATGATATAATTAATTATTTTCTTAATGGGAAACGTGGAGTGAGATGGTTTTTGAAAGGTAAGGTTTGACTTTGGGATCAGCGTTGTCATCATGATCCAAAACACTTTGTTCATTCTTGAAACGATGTTTTGGGTGCAGACAGATTAGGCATTGTGTATTCTACTTTGTGGACAGACTTCTACATTATTATGAAATGACCTTCCTTAGTCTCATTTTTTCCTTATATCTAGTATTTTATATTTAAGGCGTATCTCTACTACACAGCATATAATTGGGTCTTTTATATTATCCAGGTGGCAGTATCAATATCATGTATAGATTATTTAGTTAATTTAGATATAATGTAATTACAAATGTATTTAAGATTTTATCTACTATCTTAATATTTTTCTTCTTTTTGATCCATTTGCTTTATGTTCTTGTTCCTCTCTTTTATTGGTTTCTTTTAGAATAATCAAATGTTTTAAATGTTCAGTTTCCCCTCTTCTAGATGTCTAGTTCTATATTCTTTTACAATTCCTTTAGTAGTTGCACTAGAGATTACAACATTTATCATTGACCTATTATGGTCTAAAACTGCGATACCCAACCCTGGGGCCACAGACTGACAGTTCCGTCAGTGGTCAGTGGCCTGTTTGGAGCTGGGCTGCACAACAGGAGGTGAGCAGCGGGTGAGGAGGGAAAATTGATCTGTATTTATAGCCACACCCCATTGCTCGCATCACCGCCTGAGTATCGCTTCCTGTCAGATCAGTGACAGCATCAGATTCTCATAGGAGTGCGAACCCTAATGTAAACTGTACATGTGACAGATCTAGGTTGCGTGCTCCTTATGAGAATCTGATGCCTGATGATTTGAGGTGGAGCTGAAGTGGTGATGTTAGTGCAGGGGGGAGTAGCTACAAATACAGATTACCATTAACAGAGAGGTTTGATTGCACAATAAATGTAATGTGCTTGAAACATCCTGAAACCTTCCCCCCTACCCTGGTCTGTGGAAAAATTGTGTTCCATGAAACCGGTTCCTGGTGCCACAAAGTTTGGGGACCACTGGTCTAAAACACATTATTACCACTTCTTCTTGTTATTTAACATTAACTGTTTATCCCCTCCTCCTTTTGTGTTATCATTATTATGTATTTTAATTCTACATATATTTTAAATGCCACAAAATATTACTCTTATTATTTTGTATGGTCAGGATTTATTTATATCTACCTACATTTTACTCTTTCTGTTGCTCTTCTTTCCTTTTTATGCTTTGTATTTCCTTCTGAGGTCATTTTCCTTCTCTTTACATAACTGTTTTACTATTATTTTTTTAGGGAAGATTTGCTGGTAATGAATTATCTTAGTTTATCTTGGCCTTAAAATGTCTTGGTTTAACTTTCAGTTTTGAAGGATACAATTCTCAGTTGTTAGTACTTTCATTCAGTACTGAAGATGTCATTCCATTGTTTCTTGGTTTTCATTGATTCAGTTGAGAAATCATCTTGTTTTATTGTTACTTTATTGAAGGTAATGGGTCTCATTTTTCTGATTGCTTTTATGAGATTTCTCTTTACCTTGATTTTTGGCATTCTTTCTACGATGTGCCTAGGTGTGGTTTAAGTTTATCTTTATGTTGACCTCTCTTTCAGTTCACTAATCCTATCTTCTGCTATGCCTGTTTGGTATTCAACCCATATAATGAAGTCTTAATTTCAAATTTTGTATGTTTTAGTTCTAAAATTTACATTTGTTTCTTTTTTATAGACTCTAATTCTCTGGTAATGTTATAGACTTTTATCTATCTTCTGCATTTTTTTCACCTATTACATGAATCATATACCGTGATTATATTAAAGTTCTTTTCAGCTAATGACAATGTCTAAGTTATCTGTGGGTCTTTTGTGTGCATTTTTGTGCATGTGTGTGCATGCACACACACACACACACATGCACATACATACACAAGTATGTATTTTCCTCTTGGTTTTAAGTCATGTGGTCTTATCTTTTGTCAGGCAGATAGAGTGGTAAATGATTACCTCACTTAATCCAGTCAGAGACAGAGGTGAGTCAAGTTTGACTATCTTTGGTTTGCCCTGGCCCTCCAAGGTTTTCAACTAAATCTTGCTGTATTCTCTAAGATTCTTCCTTTTGGTGCATACTGTATTCTAATATTTGTCTCATGAAACTATTCAACATACTACTCTTCTTTTCAGAGGTTTTCTGGTTACTTCTTTAGCCTCTTTCCCTACCCAGTCCCAGAATTCAGCAAGTGTTCTTAAGGAAAAACGAGTTGCATGCTAAATTCCACTCCACCACCTCACCCCACGTCTCAGCCCAAAACTCTGCCAGTTTCTTTATTCCCTAGCAGCAGTTGGTACAAATCCCAGAATCTAAACCTCTTGCCCAAGCCCAGAATCACTAAATGCCGCCAGAATAAAAATGGTTGCAGAATTCAACTCACCTCTTTGAGATCTTCTCCTCTCCAGATCTTTAACACATATAGCTCTCATAGCTTCAGCAACTATCCAATGCCTTTAAACAGATGATTGCTGCATTTCCCTGACATTTTTAGCTGTCATAAGTGGGAACATGGGTCTTATGCAAACTATTGCAGCCATCCCAAAGCGGAAGTCCTTCCAGGCCCTTTACATACTTCTGCTTTGTCCATCTCAGAGTGAGAGCTTTCTATGCTGTGCTTTTTGTTGCCTGGTTGCAACTTCACATACCACTTATACCAGTATCCCATTATGATAGAATGGGATACATAGAAAAGAATCCTTCTTTTACTTTCAGAAGCCTCCAAACATGCTTTTCTGCATATCTTAAATATATAAGAACTAAGTCACATGTTCCTACTTCTGGTTATGAGGGGGTCTAGAAAAGTATCTCAAAAAGGGAAATGAAATTGTCACCGTTGATTTATTTCAATTATGGTTTATTTTCCATGAACGAGCAGTTTGTCTCCCCATTCCAGATCAAGGTTCTATTCTTAGGGAAGCAGAGTCATATGCAATGACCTTTGGGTGAACAATCACATTCTATTTCACTGTAGTTAAAAGAGATGAGAATATAGACAAAGGAATATACTAGGTAATCAGTACCTGATTCCTCAAATAAATAAATAATATATAGATGACAAGATATTCATTTTAGATTGGATGAATGGAGAGCAACAGATAAGTATGCCCAATTGGTCTTTCCATTTTTTTTTAACTGAGTTACATGTCTACTTGTGTGCCCTATAAGATTCAATAAAGGCAGAGATTATGTTACATCATTTTGTAGCTAATATGTTGTCACATAGAAAGTATTCAGTCGTCATTTGTTGAAAGGAACTTTAAAGATTAGAGAGGAACTATCCAAAGATAGTTCTAGAGGGGAGTGCAACAACATGGCATGGGTGTGCATATATATATATATATATGTGTGTGTGTGTGTGTGTACGTGTGTTTGTGTGCTGGGAATGGGCAGTCGTGTGAGTATGTGAGTGTGGAGTGTGTAAGGGTTGGGCAGTGTGTAATACCCTGGCTCTGCTGGAAAGTCCATGTTGGTAATAAATGAGGAACTATCTACCAAGGGCTGAGCTTTTAAGAGCTTTTATACAAATAGGATATGGAATGACTTCACTGGGCATAAAAGGGCATAAAAGAAACCAAAGAATAATAAATGAGCCAGCCCAAAGTCACAGTACCTAAGATAGAATCTATTACATAGCTCAGACAGCCACCCCAACTCTCCAACCCTCCATTAAAATGAAATCCTTCCAGTGAATTTTACGGAGTTTTGAAAGACATTCTTTGACCTAGACACCAGAGAAGTTATACACAGCTGAGCTCCACTTAATTGCATAATGAATGAATCAACTCCTTTAAATCACTTTATAAAATCCTGTACACTATAACATTTCTTCCTTGTTACCAATACCTGTTAAATGCGATCCTAATAGAGAAATAATTCACTTCATTGTATTTTAAAAAATGCCCAATTGGAGTACTTTAAGTGTTGCAGTTCTCAATTATCTCACCCCAAATCCACTGTGAAGTGATAATTAGGGGCTAAAAGCTAAACCGATTACTGCAGAATTTTCTCCTGACAGCCATTTAATAGCTAATCAGGTGTTAAATCCCCAAATTATGCATTTCTCAGCAGCACACTGATCACAATAAATTTTAAAAGTTTGAGTTATCAACTTGTCTTTGACAACTTTGCCCCAACACACCAAAAGTAAAGAAATTGTCTATGTAGAGGACTCAAAATCCTTGACAATTTATTCTATTTCTCTATGTAGAATGTTTGTTTTGATTAATGGTCACTCTTAAATCTCAGTCTGGCCATAGCACTTTATCGTAAAAACTGCCTTTGCCCCGTGACGAATGCCATATCTTATTAGTAGCAATATATTAGTGTTGCCTAATTTGCATATACATGAAACCTATGACCAGACTGGGGGAGGTTGTGGAGTCAGTATATGCACTAATGATATATAGGACCATCATATATGGCTTTACTAACTTTAAATGCCCTGAATTTTCACAGCTTTGTAATACATGCTCCTGCTACAGGGGTACAAGCTGTCCTACCACTATTCTAACACTGCAAACTGAGTCTGGCTAGAAACTCTGGACTTCACTCTGATGAGACCACTCATATCACATCCAATCCACAGCGAGCACTTAGACACCAAAAGAAAGAGAGCCCGAGAGTGAGACAGCATTAAAGAAACAACCATATGTACATGGCAATTAATGAAATGGACCGTCCCACACACCCTCCTAATATTAAGGAACTGTGGCCTTCTACCCCTACCCCAATAAAATGAGGGAGGTGAATTAATAGGCAAGTTTTATT
Source organism: Propithecus coquereli (assembly GCF_000956105.1). Lineage (NCBI taxonomy): Eukaryota > Metazoa > Chordata > Mammalia > Primates > Indriidae > Propithecus > Propithecus coquereli. The sequence continues at coordinate 153,876 of NW_012149764.1, forward strand.
TAGATAGATCAGATGGCTTATGTATGTATATTTCACACATACACACACACACACACACACACACACACACACACAACAGATGCAAAAAATATAAATAAAAGTAATGTACGGAGGCTACCCAAGGCCAGTTTCCACATTTGCATGTTAAAGCCAGTGGAGTAAATTTAACATATTTCACTAGGTCAGTGGTTTTCAACCAATGAAGATTCTTCTCCCCAGAGAATATTTGGCAATCTCTGGGCACATTTTGGTTGTCACTACTGGCATCTAGTGAGTGGAGGCCAGGGATTCTGCTAAACGTTCTACAGTGTACAGGAAAGCCCTCAGCTAACAACAAAAAAATATTTGGCCAATAATGCCAACAGTGCCAAGGTTGAGAAACCCTGCTTTAAATTCTAGACTCCCATAGCTTTGACACTCTAATACATCTGTATTTTCCAAGGCTTAGGGACAGATATGGGGGATGGTGGGACATTGGGACAAGTTTCTGTAGATCTTTTGAGTTTCCATTTTGCTCCCCATCTTTTAAGAGAATGTTTAATTCTACTATTTAGCCCCATCATGTTTTTCTCCCATTTTTCTGGTGAATATTAATTCTCTTCATTATTCACCAAAATGCCTCTTCACTGTGCATTGTTAGTTTAGTTATGTATTTACATATGTAAGTGCACACAATGGATAATTTTCAAGTGCCTGTGGTGTACTGTATGGTCCCTGACTTTATGGATCTTAATTAGACATTAGGGGTCAATACCAAGAAAGATATGATAACTGTAAAAAGAAAACATGTATATACCAGATCACACATATTTGTGAGTCCTAGTGGGAATTATTTTATTTGGACTGAGACTTTCTTGAGGGAATAAATAGGAAGAATCACATCAAAGAATAAAAATTGGAAAATGACCTATTTAAAAGGAATGGGTTTAGAACTGGGACAGTTCAACCTATAGAGGGTAAGGCCAAAATATAATGTCATAAAGTCATAAAAGTCTCAATTATTTTCTTCTTTAATTTCTCTTCTAATCAAAATAGTACATGTGCTCAGTAAGTCAAACCGTAATCACTCCTAATAAACAGCAGTTTAGTTTCCTGTCAACCCTTCCTATGTCTGGACACCTGATCACCAAAAGTATTCACTTTTGCTTATTTTACTTGCTTCTTGTGACGTTTAGTGTGATATTTATAAATAACATGCTTATGCTATTGCTCCTTGGTTTTTCCTTTAAACCCTAGCAAGAACAACCTCATACTTTAGAGGGCCCCACATGTCACAAAGACACAAAAACAACCTATTATAAAACACACAGGCACCTCCATCACTCAGGATCTGTTGCTCAGTATTCACACAGAACAAACTATTATTCTAAACATTGGCACCCAAGCCTACTACTACTCAAGCCCTAGGGAGTTGCTTCTCAACATTTCTTTCCCTGTGTCTTAAAATTAAAAAAACCCTGACATTTGGTGGGTTGGAACACTACCAACGCACACACATCACCTCATAGTGTGGCAATGATTTGAGTGGCAGAAGCTTTTAGAAAAGACAAAGAACAAATTAATTAACTTGTCAAATCCTTCCTCTCAGATTCTTGAATAGGGAAGACTCATTTCCCAGGAGTTCCTAGTGTCCATTTTCTAGTTCCCAACTCATAGTTCTGTAAGTAATCACAAATCAGCACAACACTTACAGTTGCACATGGTGACTAAGGAAAATTTTGCATTATTAAACAATTTATATTATTCTTCATCAAATTTGGGAAGCTTTAAAAAGTTTGATAGACTTTAATTTTAGTTTTTACTTACCTTTAGTAAAATTTTATCTACCTTTAGTTTTGGGAACAATCTCAGATTTACAGAAAAATTAAGCAGTTAATACAAAGAGTACCCTATAACCCTCTCTCACACACACAATTTCCCCTATTATTAACATCTTACATTAGTGTGGTCCATTTGTTATAATTAATGAACCAAATACTGATATGTTATGATTAACTAAAGTCCAAAATTTACATTAAGGTTCACTGTGTTGTACAGTTCTATGGGTTTTGATAAATGCATAATGCTATGTATCAACCATTACAGTATCATACAAAATAGCTTGGCTGCCCTAAAAATCCCCTGTGCTTCACCAGTTCATCCCTCCACCCACCCACAAATCCCTCACAACCGCTGATATTTTTACTGTGTCTATAACTTTGCCTTTTTCAGAATGTCATGTACTGGAATCATACAATATGTAGTCTTTCCAAACTGGATTCTTTTACTTAGCAATGTACATTTAAGCTTCCTATATGTCTTTTTGTGGCTTCATAGCTTTAAAAAAAAAATCACTGAATAATATTCCATTGTATGTATATACTACAGTTTGCTCATCCATTTGCCTATTAAAGGACATCTTGGTTACTACCAGTTTTTGGGGATTATGACTAAAATTGCTATAAACATTTGTGTACAGGTTTTATGTTTTCAAAAATTATTTCCTCAATTTTTTTTTAAGAGATGAGGGGACATTATGTTGCCCAGGCTGGCCCTGAGCTCAGGTGGTCCTCCCACCTCAGCCTCCCAAGTAGCTAGAACTACAGGCATGTGCCACTGTGCCTGGCTATTTTCTCAAATATTTTTGGTTCCCTTTCTATCACTCCACTCCATTTATAATTCTAGTGACATGCATGCTGGACAGCATTTCACTTCCCTACAGATCTGTAAGACTTCGTTCATTTTTCAATTTTTTTAATCTTTTCTATTCTTCAGATTGCATAATTTTATTGATCTTCATATTTATTGAGTCTTTTTTTTTAAATTTCAGAGTATTACGGGGGTACAAATACTTAGCTTACATAAATTGCCTTTGCATCACCCAAGTCAGAGCTACAAGTGTGGCCATCCCCAGATAGTGTACATTGTATGTGTTAGGCATGAATTTACCCATCCTCTCCTTCCCCCCACCTGCTTGATTTCCAATGAATGTTATTTACATATGTGTGTATAAGTGTTAATTGATTAGTTCCAATTTAATGGTGAGTACATGTGGTATTTGTTTTTCCATTCTTGTGATACTTCACTTAGAAGAATGGGCTCCAGCTCCATCCAGGATAATACAATAGGTAGTTCACCATTGTTTTTTATGGCTGAGTAGTACTCCATGGTATATATATATATATATACCACCTTTTATTGATCCATTCATATATTGATGGGCAGTTGGGTTGTTTCCACATCTTTGCAATTGTGAATTGTGCTGCTATAAACATTCAAGTGCAGGTGTTTTTTTGATAAAATGACTTATTTTCCTTTTCCTTTGGATAGATAAACAGTAGTGGGATTGCTGGATAAAATGGTAGTTCTATTTTTAGTTCTTTAAGGTATCTCCATACTATTTTTTTTAAATCACAAATCTTCTGTTGAGACTATCTGGTGAATTTTTTTTTATCTAAGTTGTTGTACTCTTCAGCTCTAGAATTTCTACTTGGTTCTTTTTTTATATATATAGTTTCTATTTCTTTGTTGAAATTTCACTTATTAATGCCATATTTTCTTTGAATTCTTTGGACATATTGAATTCTTTGAACATATTTATAATAGCTGATTTAAACTATTTCCTGATAAATACAAAATCTAGGGCCACTTCGTGTCTGTATTTATTCCCTCCTTCCTTGATATGAGTCAGTCTTTCTTGTTTCTTTGCATCTCTAGTGATTTTTGGTTGAAAACTGAACATTGTAAATAATATACTGTAGTGATTCTGGATTCTATACTGTTCTGAAGATGATTGGGGTTTTTGTTCTAATATACAGTTACCTTACCTAGACTCAAACTACAAAATCTGAATTCTCATGTATAACATTTTTTTTTTTCAGTTTCCATCTGTTGGTGGTTTTTAAGCTGCCCCTCTAGTTATCTCTCCTGCACCTGCATAGTTTAGCAATCAGTCAAGAACAATCAGGAATTTGGGCAGATTTACACTAAGACTTTGGGGGTCATTCTCTTTATAATTCCTTTGCCTCTGTGGTTCCTCCTGAATTTCCACTTGCTTCTTCAACCCAGAGTTCTTCCCTCTGACATCTCAAGCCTGGAAAGCCTCCACCTTTTGCCACTCAAACTGTATGTGTGTAGGGAATGCACTCAGTCAAAGGCATAGAAAATTTACAAATCTCATCAGGAATAGTATTGTCTTTCAATTGTAGACAATCCTTTAGTTTCTGCCTGCTTTTTTTTGTTGAGCTCCCTGGGGTCTCCTGTATACATGTGTAGTTTAGCAGTCTGCCAGAGACTTGGGCAGAGTGTGTACTCGGATTTTGGAATTCAGCCTTTCTGATTCTCTTTCACTTCTAAAAATTGCTCCCTTAAATTTCCTGCTGCTCTGATGATCTGAACTTTGTTGTCTGCCACCGCAAGTTGACAAGGCTACAATTTTCTGTCACCAGAGCTGGGATGGGGGTTTGAAAAGATATTTAGGCAACAAAGCCACAGAATCACAGTTCTCACTTAAAGCACTAAAAAGTCTGTCAAGAGTATACTCTTCTCCGTCCTCTGCCTGCCATTGGTCTTTTTCCAGTGCCTTCAAATAATTGTGTTATTTATATGTTACCCAGTTTTTAAAATTATTATGTGCTGGAGGTCAACTTCTTCATGCCAACATCACTGAATATCATGCCTGTGTCACATTAAGTTTTAATCTTTTGTAGACTTTAAAAGAAAAAAGCATAAAAAATGATAAATCTTTGTGAATGGGCACATATTACATATATAAAAATGTAATTTATTACAAAGTGGGGAAGCAGAACTATATAGAAATAGCGTTTTTGTATGCATTTGAAGTTAAGCTGTTATTGGTTTAAAATAAATTGTTATAACCTTAAGATGTTGTATGTAATTCCCATGGTAACCACAGTGAAAATATCTACAGATTATACACAAAGGAAATAAGAAGGAAGTCAATGTATGTCACTACAAAAAAATTAACTAAACACAAAGAAAGGAAGGAAGGGAAAAAATAAGGGACAAAAAAGCTATAAGACTTACAGAAAACAATTTAAAAAATTCCCTATCAGTAATTACTTTAAATGTAAATGAATTGAACTTCCCAATTAAAATATATATAGTGATTAAATGCATAAAATAACAGGATCCAACAATATTCTTTCTACACTATAAGATAATCATTTTATGTTTTATTTTTTAATTAAAAAATATTTTTAGAGACAAGGTCTTGCTCTGTCACCCAGGCTGAAGTGCAGTGGTGTGATCATAGCTCACTGTAGCCTTGAACTCCGGGGTTCAAGTAGATCCTCCTGCCTTAGCCTTCCAAGTAGCTGGAACTACAAGTGCACACCAACATCCCCAGCTATTTTTTTTTTTATGTATTTATTTATTTTGTAGAGAAGGGGGTCTCGCTATGTTGCCCAGGCTGGTCTTGAACTCCTGAGCTCAAGTGATTCTCTCATCTCGACTTCTCAAAGTGCTGGGATTACAAGCATGAGCTACCATGTTTGCCCCAAGAGGCTCATATATGTCCTATATATGTCCTAAAATCTAGGACATATATATATTGAAAACGAAAGGGTAAAAAAAGGTATTCCACACAAATAGTTACCAAAAGAGAGCAGAGGTCATTATATTAATATGAGACAAAATAAAATTTAGTTCCAAAATTATCACAAGAGACAAAGATATTATATAATCATACAAGGGCCAATTTACCAAGAAGATTTAACAATTATAAATGTATATGCACCAAACATCAGAGTTCCAAAATGTATGAAGCAAACTTTGACAGAATTGAAGTGAGAAATAGATACTATAATAATAGTAAGAGTCTTCAAGACCCAATTCCAATAATGGATAGAACAATCAGACAGAAGAAATAAGGAAATAAAGAACTTCATCAATGCTATAGGTCAGTTGGACCTAATAGACATATAAAGAACATTCCACCCAATAATATAGCACAATATGCATTTTTCTCAAATGCACGTGGAACATTCTCCAGGATAGAACTATGTTAGGCCATAAAATAAGTCTTAATAAATTTAAAAATATTAAATTATACAAAGTATTTTTTTCTGATCACAATGAAATGAAACTAGAAATAATACCAGAAGAGAAACTGGAAAATCTATACATATCTGGATATTAAATAACATACCAATAGATAAAAGAAGAAATCACAAGGGAAATTCAAAAATATTTTCAGATAAATGAAAATAGAAACACAACATACCAAAACTTGTGAGATGCAATGAAAATAGTTCTAAGATGGAAATTTATAGCAGTAAATGTTTACATTAAAAGAGAAGAAAAATCTCAAGTCAACATCCTGAGTTTATACCTTAAGTATCTAGAAAAAAAGAACAATCTTAACCCAAAGCTAGCAGAATGAAGGAAATATTGAATATTAGAGCAGATATTTTAAAAATGGAGAATAAAAAATATATAGAAAATAAACAAACCTAAGAGTTGGTTGTTTGAAAGGATTAACAAAATTGACAAACCTTTAGCTAGATTTACTGAGAAAATAAAAAACAGAAGATTCAAGTAACTAAAAGCAGATTACAACTGATGTCACAGAAATAAAAAAATAATTATAAGGGAAAACTATGAGCAATTGTACACCAACAAATTGGATAACCTAGATGAAATGGATGAATACACACCCTACCAAGATGGAATCATGAAGAAATAGAAAAGTCTGAACAGACCTATAACTAGTAAGGAGATTGGTTGAGTAAACAAAAACCTCCCAGCAAGAATAAAAAATAAAGCCCAGAACCAGATGACTTCACTGGTAAATTATACCAACCATTGAAAAAAGAATTAACACCAAGTCTCCTCACTCTTCTAAAACATTGAAGAGGAGGGAACACTTCAAATTCATTCTATGAGGCCAGCATTAACCTGTTACAAAAGCCAGACAACGACAACACAAGAAAACTAAAGACCAATATTTCTGATGAATATTGACATAAAAATCCTCAACAAAATACTAGCAAGCTGAATTCAACAGCATATTAAAAAGATTATAAACCATGACCAACTGTGCTTTCTTCTGGAATGCAAGAATGGTTTAATAAATGAAAATTAATCAATGTAACACCTCACATTAATAGAATAAAAAATAGATGATCATCTCAGTTGATACAGAAAAAGCACTTGACAAAATTCTAGACCTTTTATGATAAAAATGATTAACAAACTAGGAATATAAGGAAGCTACCACAACATAATAAAGGCCATATATAAACAACCCACTGGTAGCATCATACTTAATGGTAAAAGATTGAAAGCTTTTCTTCTAATATCTGGAATAAGACAAGGATGCCTGCTTCTTCTATTTGATATTGGTCCTGGAAGTCTAGTCAAATCAATTGGGTAAGAAAAAGACAAAAAGCCTTCAAATTAGAAAAGAAGAAGTAAAATTATCTCTGTTCACAGGCAGAGTGATCTTATATGTAGAAAACCCTAAAGATTCCACATGGAAAAAAGCTATTAGAACTAATAAATAAATTTAGCAAATTTGCAGGATACAAAATAAACACACAAAATTTAGCTACCTTTCTATACACTAACAATGAATAACCCTTTAAAAAGTTAAGAAAACAATTCTTTTTATGAAAGCATCAAAAAGGATAAAATACTCAGGAATAAACTTCACGGAGGTGAAAGACTTGTACACTGAAAATGATAAAACATTAATTAAAGAAATTAAAGGAGACACAAATAAACAGAAAAACATCCATTAAAGGATTGGAAGGCTTAATATTGTTCGGACACCAATACTACACAAAACAATCTACAGATTTAATGCAATCCCTTTCGAAATCCTAGGGCATACATGTAGAAATAGAAAGATTCATCCTAAAATTCGTGTGGAATTTCAAAGGGCTCTGAATAGCCAAAACAATCTTAGAAGAACAAAGTTGGAGGTCTCACACTTCCAGATCTTACAATTTATTACAAAGCTACAGAAATCAAAACAATGTAGTACTGAAATAAGGGTAGACATATAGACCAATGGAATAGAATAGGGACCCCAGAAGCAAACCTTCAAATATATGGTCAACTGATTTTCAACAAGGATCCCAAGATTATTCAATGAAAAAAGGGCAGTCTTTTCAACAAATGGTGTGGGAAAAACTGGATATCCACATGCCAAGCATAAAGTGGACCTTAACTTATACCATATACAAAAACTAACTCAAAATGTATCAAAGATTTAAATGGAAGCACTAAAACTATGAAACTCTTAGAAGTATAGGGGAAAAGCTTCATGACTTTGAATTTGACAATGCTTCCCAAAAGCACAGGCAATAAAAGAAAAGAATACATAAATTATACTACATCAAAATAAAACCTTCTGTGAATCAAAGAACACAATCAACAGAGTAAAATGAAACCCATATAATGGAAAAATATTTGTAAATCATATATCTGATAATAAGCTAATATTCAGAATATAAAAAGAAATTCTCTAACTCAACAATGGTAACGAAAACCAAATATCCCAATTAAAAAATGGACAAAGGACCTGAATAGACATTTTTCCAAAGAAGTTATACAAAAAGCCAACAAGCATATGAAAAGATAATCATTATCACTAAATGTTATGGAAATGTGCATCAAAACTACAATGAGATATCACCTCATACCCATGAGTATGGCTACAATAACAACAACAACAAAAAAACCCAATAAATGTTGGTAAGGATGTGAAGTTGAAATCCCTATGCACTGTTAGTAGAAATGTAAAATGGTACATATGCTATGGAAAACTGTATGATGGTTTCTCAAAAATTTAAAAATAGAATGACCATCTGATCCATTAATTCCCCTTCTGGGTACATATCCAAAAGAATTGAAAGGAGGGTCTTGAAGAGAAATTCATATACCCACGTTCATTGCAGCATTATTTACAATAGCCAAAAGGTGGAAGCAACCAAAGGTCCATCAACAGGTAAATGGATAAACAAATGTGGTATATCCATAAATCAAATATTATTCAGTTTTGTAAAGAAAGAAAATTCTAATACATGATACAACACAGATGAACCTTGAGGACATTATGTTAAACAAATAAACCAGTAACAAAAAGACGAATACTATATGATTCTACTTTTATGAGATATGTAGAGCAGTCAAATTCATAGAAATGGTGGTGACAGGGTCTGAGGGAAGGGGAGAAATGGAATCATTGTTCAATGGATATATAATTTCAGTTTTACTAGATAAAAAATGTCTTGGATATTGGTTCCCAGCAATATTAATTATCTCAACACAGTGAACTATATGCTTTAAAAAGGTTGTAATGGTAAATTTTATGAGTATTTTACCACAATTATTTTTAAAAAGACCAATCCTTCTTCTTGATCTAGAGATGGCAAAATGAAAAAAAAAAAAACAACAATCTTTTCTTAATATATTCAAACATATTTTGTTTGTTTGTTTTCAAGGTATCCCTCCTACATCTATCTTCCTGATACATAGATATAGACTGATTTCTCTTTAGAGAGAGATTTATTGTGTTTATTTTATATCCTGCAAATATGCAAAGGTAATTATTAGTTCTAATAGCTTTTTTCTGAATGGAACCTTCAGGGTTTTCTACATATAAGATCATGCTGTCTGTGAACAGAGATAATTTTACTTCTTTTCTAATTTGAATTAGAAAATTAGAAAAAAAATTTGTCTTTTTCTTACCTAATTGATTTAACTAGACATCCAGGGCTATGTTAAGCAGAAGATGCAGGCATCCTTGTCTTCCTCCAGATGTTAGAAGAAAGGCTTTCAGTCTTTCACCATGAAGTAGGTGTTTTTTTTTTTTTTTTTTTTTAATATGTGACCTTTATTATGTTGAGGCAGTTTCCTTCTATTCCTAGTTTGTAGACTTGTTCTACAGCTATTGTGATGCTCTCCTTTTACCATTATCCTTGGGATTCCTTTCACTTAAATCTTTTGTTAGATCCTCTGGTTCTTGGATCCTGTGCCTTTCTCTCTTTTAGTTTACTGCATCATTTGGTACAACACCTTCTGTAGTAGCTTTCTAAGAAAGGGTTCGTGAAAAGTAATTTTTTTTTGAGAACTAGCATGTCTGAAAATATTATTTTTTCCATTCTTATAGTTGATTGATCATTTGGTGGGTCATGGAATTTTATGTTGGTAATCAGAATTTTGGAAATCTTACTTTGTTCTTTTCATTTTTCAGTGGAGTGTTGAAAAGTCAACTGCCATTCAGATTCCTCATTCCTCTTCTGAGATTTAAAAAAA